>NW_016809297.1:1188349-1192348 GCF_001698545.2 Rhinopithecus bieti | reverse complement strand
TTTACTATTTAAGGTTATATTCACAGAGGGGTCAGCTGGCCTATTCTATTTTTCTGGATTTTTTTTGTGTGTGTGGGAGATTATTGTTCTGTACTCTGACTCACCTTATAAAAAATCTCTGGTGTAGCAATTATTTGTCCTATTGTAATTTTTCGTTTTCTTCTATACTGACTTCTAGAGCAAGGGTCCAAAGACTGTAGGTCACAGCCAGATCCATCTCATTGACTATTTTTATACAGCCTGCTAGCTTAGAATGGTTTCACATTTTTGAATGTTAAAAAAAAAGGAGGAATGATATTTTGTGATACATTAAAATTATATGAATTCAAATTTTGCTATGTATAAATAAAGTGTTATTGGAACACAGCCCTGCCTGCTCATTTGTTCACATATTGTCTGTCACTGCTGTTGTGTACAGTGGCAGAGTTGAATAGTTGTGGCAGAGACCATGTAATCTGCAAAGCCTGATAATAAATATCTGGCCCTTTGCAAAGAAAGTTTGCCAAGCCCTGTTCTAATAGGGATGTCTTGTCTCTGGTGTTTAACACATAGTCAGCATCAAGTACTTGTTGATGAATAATTAGCTTTTAATTTAACATTTAAGCATGTATAACTTTTAATATTCTCATATTTAAGAATTTCAGTAATATGGTAAGGTTGTAGTATAATTCCCAAAAGGATTTAAAAAATCTTTTAAAGATCTTAAAGAACTATGGGGTTAGAAGAATTTTATTAATAATACCAGGTTGTTTATGCTTCTTATCTTTTTGGCTCTAAGACTTAAAGGATACAATGTAGTTCTCCCTGTGAATTTAACTGAATTAGGATATGCATCACACCCAGGACTTGGATGTTGGCAAATGTGATGGTTAATTTTATATGTGAACTTGGCTAGGCTATGGTGTCCAGTTGTTTGGTCAAGCACTAGACTAGATGTTGCTGCGAAAGTATTTTGTAGATGTGACTAACATTTACAGTCAGTTGACTTTAAATCATATTACCTTCCATCATGTGGGTGGGCCTTATCCCATCAGTTGAAGAGCTTAAGAACAGAGATTAAGATTTTCTGAGGAAGAAGGAATTCTGCTTGAGTTTCCAGCCTGCTGGCCAGCCCTACAAATTTCTGACTTGCCAGTCACGACAATCATGTGAGCCAGTTCTTTAAAATTTCTCTGTCTCTGTCTGTTTCACTGTTGGTTTTTCACTCAGTAGACAGATAGATATAGATATAGATATATTTCCTATTGGTTCTGTTTCTCTGGAAACAGAAATACAGCAAGCTGCTCTGATGTCTTGCACATGTGGACCGTCTTCAGTGTTTGGTACCATGATGCAGCAAGGATGCTAAGCATAGCCCTCCTGCCGCGCATCATCCAGCTCTCCTTTCTTCCTTCGCACCTCCTTCAGGCTTCTGTCTTGTACAGCTCCCGAAAGGAAATGTGTTAAATTTGAATACCACAGAGTCAGAAATAAGCTTACTTGTGAAGGGGCAGAGGACTTTTTCTCAGTCCAAGACTGTTTGAAGTTGTGAGAAGACTGTCAGTGTGTATGATAAAATGAAACAGAGGCAAATGGGCCTGCTGATAAGGAGCAGTTGGGAAAATGAGAAGGACTAGGTGAATTTCTGAGTGGCAAAATTTGTGAAAACTTTTGCCTCTCCTTGTCCCTCTGAAAAGAAAAGCTTGCTGGGTGTACCAACTGCAGTGGAGCCCACCAAGTCCATATAACTCTCTAATTTGATTCTATTATGCTGTAGATGGTTCCTTTTATTTTCAAGTTTTGTCTCTTTGGCAAAAAAATACAAAATAAATTTTCTGTAAGAGTACAAATAGACACTCATGTAGCAGTTTTGCTTGTATCTCTACATATGTAAGAAGGTTTACTATACCAGTAGATGTTAAATTTGCCTGATAAACTATTATATTACATATGAAAATTTATACATTTGAGCAGAAAAAGATCCATTTGAGTAAGTGGTAATTTATGTTTATATTTCTAAGCAAAGTTTATCAGGCTTTTAAATGGTGCTAGAAAGTAGATATTTTGTGTTTTGATTCTTCCTAATTGAGTATTATGCTGTCAGATTGCTCCAGAAAATGGTTGATCCACGATTGAAGTGAATATACTATTTCCTTCCTGTTCCGCAACCTGTCCCCCATTCCTCCCCTAATATCTATGTAAGCTTCATCTTCTATAAGTGAATTATCATCTTTATGTGGCATACTATTTTTAAGTGGGATTTTAAAGAAGTAATGTCATTTTGAGTTTTACAGGTCATAACCACTAGGCATGTGCTCTTCAGCCAGTGTTGTTTTATAAATATATGGGTAAAACAATTGGAATATCAAATAATTTCTTTTTGCTCAGAATACTGGTTCACTTTAAATAGCTAAAGTCTCTTACATTCTTTTTATTCTGCTAAGAGTTTTAATGATCTGTCTATATATGATTTTTAATAAAATAGATGATGACATTTAAAGCAATTAATTTCAGCAGCAATTCTATGAGCAGTTTTTGAGTATTCCCCAGGGACCTGGTCTTGTGATAGATTCTGGGACTATATAGCCAGGTGAAAAGATGTGGGTCCTTGCTCTCAAGTTGCTGCCAGTCTTCTGGAGAGTCAAGCTTGGAAACACAGTGTGTGATGAAGGGAACGAGAGAACCATGTTCCAGGAACAGAGATCGACCAGACAATGGAGGGATTTATTTAGTCTATTGGGGACTAGGAGGGCTTCACAGAGAAAATTACAGTGCATTTGGGCTTTGAAGGAAAGATAGGGGATGTCCATTTGAAGAGATCAATATGTTGGACTGAGACTGGCATCTAGAAGTTTTTGCATGTATGATTTCTACAAAATCTTAAGTAGCATGCATTTAGGCTCTACAAACAGATGACTTCTGAGGCTTTGTGAGAATTTTGGGTGTTAGTATATTAGTCTTTTTTTTTTTTCTTTTGCAAGAATAAAGCACGACTGGGGATTAATGTAAGTTGTTAAGAAAATACTGCCTACTGAGATCTTGTGTGTGTTCTTGTATTGAGTTTTAGGTGCTTATTTGTAAGAGACTAAGTAGGTGCCTGAAGGATGTTGTTGATATTTAATTAACTGGCGTTTTCCCCATTCTCTGTCTTCTCCCTTGTCCTGTACCCCTGTCCCCGGGTGTTTTTGCAGTTGGTTAGTCTGCTGCTAATTGGAATCGCTGCGTGGGGCATTGGCTTTGGGCTGATTTCCAGCCTCCGAGTGGTCGGCGTGGTCATTGCAGTGGGCATCTTCTTGTTCCTGATTGCTTTAGTGGGACTGATTGGAGCTGTAAAACATCATCAGGTGTTGCTATTTTTTGTATCCTTTTTAAAAATCAAGATTTTTACCCTTGATGACTGTTTTGATGGTTACAACTAATTTAATATTATCACTAGGAAATTTATTGCCAGAAAGCAACTCCAAGCAAGCCTTATGCATATTTGTTCAAGAACTGTTTGAAACATTTCTTAGGGTAATGTTATTGTATGTTTTCATATTCTCACGCTGCCCTTGTGACATCCTGAAGAATATATTCTGCAAGTTCAGTGTAGTCCTATTTATCATGTATTGTAAATTCAGAGTTAAATTGAATTGATTTGGTGACTTCTAGGCCCTTTTTTACACATTCATGTTTGGTTGAGAATTTCAGTGTTTTTTAGACTTAATATTAAAAAGCTTACATGTGGCCGGGCGCGGTGGCTCAAGCCTGTAATCCCAGCACTTTGGGAGGCCGAGATGGGCGGATCACGAGGTCAGGAGATCGAGACCATCCTGGCTAACACGGTGAAACCCCGTCTCTACCAAAAATACAAAAACTAGCCAGGCGAGGTGGCGGGCGCCTGTAGTCCCAGCTACTCAGGAGGCTGAGGCAGGAGAATGGCGTAAACCCGGGAGGCGGAGCTTGCAGTGAGCTGAGATCTGGCCACTGCACTCCAGTCCGGGCGACAGAGCGAGACTCCGTCTCAAAAAAAAAAAAAAA
>NW_016809297.1:1145234-1188147 GCF_001698545.2 Rhinopithecus bieti | reverse complement strand
AAAAAAAAAAAAAAAAAAGCTTACATGTATTTATCTATACTTCTTTCTGTTTTGTATATGTAAGAATTTTATTTTATTCTGAATGAAATTCTAATCTATTTTAGTTATGTAATTATCATGACTAGTATTTTTCTATATAAATTTGATGCAACTGTGTATTACCAAAATAATAATATGTGTATCCTTTTTGAACTTTCTTTAAGTGCCGTCTGTTCTGTATTCTGGGTTAATTGCTTCTCGTGCAATCTAAAGTTGTCGGTACCTCTGTACCTCTGTTTTATGCCATTTTAAGAATATTTAGAAGTATCCTTAACTTCTAACTCTCAGTATATGATTATTCTCTTACTTGTATTTATTGTTCAGTTTTCTGTATCTTGTGCTTGTTTAGCCCTGAACCAAGAGCAACAGGTAAGCTAAGACTTTTTTCTTCTACTTTATTATACCACATAGCATGAGTATGAAAAAAAGAAGAGCAATGATTAGAATATAAAATAATTTCATCTTGCGCAGAATGCCACCTTCACTCTGGATAGCAAAACTCTCTTGTTGCCTTTGCATTAGTGCAGCAGGTTGGAGCCGGACACCATCAGGTGTTACTATTTTCTGTATCTTTTAAATCGGATTTTGCTCTCACTGGGTAAAAAGTGCTATGGCTATAAGATGTTCCCCCAATCTTTTCCCACCATTATGCAATGAAATATTTGCTCCAGAATGTTTGCGGCTCTGCTCTAGCAATGACTATTTTCAAGCTCTAATTTGTAGACAAATTCAGGTTTCTGTCATGGAGCAACAGAACTTTTGCCTTGTTAACACTCTGAGAATTATGCCTTTGAATCAAGTGCTTCTTTTAAATTGCATGTAAATTCTTTTAAATGCATGTAAAAAATTAGGAGTTTTTCATCCTTGGGATAGAAAGAGTGCCTTAATTTTTGCTGCAAACTAAGGAATAAGCCTTTGAAAAGTTTTACTGATTTTAAAATAAAATTATTTTAGGTACACAGTACTAAAAGTTACAGGCTCCAGCTTTATACATTTTCTGCAGGGATGACACATTTTATATATTAAATACATTTGCTAGGGTCAGCTTCTGGAAGTTGGTTGGAACAGTACGGCAAGCGCTCGAAATGACATCCAGAGAAATCTAAACTGCTGTGGGTTCCGAAGTTTTAACCCAAATGACACCTGTCTGGCTGTAAGTACATTGTATATTATATGTTTTTGGAAATGTATTACATACAGATAAATAATGATTAACATGGAAGAAATGGGCTTTCTGATGCTGAGTTGTATTTCAGAATTATTTTATATATATATTTACATTATATTTCCATGTCCTCTGTTACATCATTTGCCTGTTCTCAAATACCCACTCCAGAGAGTGCTGAGAATTTCAAGGCCCTGTTGGACACAGATGCTAATGGTTTATTGTCCCTAATTTCTTCCCATCCTTCTCTTCATAGAACAAGTTATTAAAGAAATAACATTAGGTCAGTTCATGTGTTCATATTTTGGGGAAACTCCTGTTATCACCTCCCTGAGCCCTAAGCTGAATATTTCCTCAATGAGGCTTCTTTTGTGAGATTATCTCCTTGTATGGGGTCTGTGTTATGTTTCTGTTGCTGCATAACACATTATTACACAGCAATAGAAACACACTGGCTTTACAGTTTAGTGGCTTTAATATCCATTTAGTGGCTTTAAATACCCATTTATTATCTCACAGTTTCCCTGAGTCAGGCTTGGCTGGGTCCTCTGCTCACCTGGCTGAAATCAAGGTGTCCCATCTGAGGCTGCAGCCTCATCTGAAGCTTGAGGTCCTCTCCCCACGCTTAGTGGTTATTGGAAGAATTCAGTCCTTGTGGCTGTGGGACCACCCCTGTTTTTTTTTTTGCTGCCTGTTGGCTGGAGGTCTCTCTCTGCAACTAGAAGCTGCTCTTAGGGACTATGTTACTCTTTCACAATGTGGCAGCATCAAAGTCACCATGAGAATCTCTCCATTCTGTTAAGATGGAGTCTTATGTAATGCATAATGGAGTCTTATCTAATGTAACGTAACACGGAAGTGACTGTTCTATCATATTCACAAGTTCCACCCATACTCAAGAGCAGTGATTGTACAGGGTTTGTACACCGTTGGGGTGGGAGTGCAGGAGTCTTGGGGGCCATCTTAGAGATTTGCACACTAAAAAACTAAGGCCTCAAATTGGATATAATACTCTTAGACATTAATTTTGTGTGTATGCAGTTTTTATGTGCTTTTTATGAATGTATTTTGAGGTAAAAGTTTTTTACTTTAATTGGTGCAGAGCTGTTTTAAAAGTGGCCACCCGTGTTCGCCGTGTGCTCCAATCATAGGAGAATATGCTGGAGAGGTTTTGAGATTTGTTGGTGGCATTGGCCTGTTTTTCAGTTTTACAGAGGTATGTGCAAATAATATTTTTCCTCCTTTGTCACAGAGGTTTCTGTTTTGTATGGCAAAGAGCCTTGATTCTTGTAATGTTATCAGTGAGCATTTTCATTGAGAACTAGCACTGTAAAAAGAGGACCCTTGGTTTAGAATTAGAAGATCTTACAAGTCTATTAATAGCGCCAACTTTAGGACCGGGTGAAATGCTTGATCCGTCTCCTCTTGTGTAAAATTTAATGAACTAATGAGTGAGATTAGACTGAATTATCTCTAGGATCTCTTCTATTTCTAGAGTTGTATGATGAATTATAATTTTAAATTTAATTTGGAAAAGGTAGGAGATTCACATTCTTTAATATGTATGTTAATATCTATAATACACAGACATACTTACATAAAAGATATGCTTTGAAAATTACCTTCCTACACCATTTTCATTCCCCTGTTCCTAGCCTTCTAAAACCTATGCATAATGTCTATATGTGTATAATGTACTGTGTGTAATATGCAATTAATATAGAGTACATTTTATATATATATATATATGTATATCATATATTTTATTCAAGTTTAGTTTCTTTTTTTCCTCATCAGGAATGAAATATGCACATTTGGCTGTCATTAACAGCATAGGAAAAAAGAAGACCAAGATTAGTATTCATTTTTAATTTTTATTTATTTATTTTATTTATTTGTTTTGAGACAGTCTTGCTCTGTCGCTTAGGCTGGAGTGTAGTGGTACGATCTCGGCTTACTGGAAGCTCCACCTCTTGGGTTCAAGTGATTCTCCCACCTCAGCCTCCTGAGTAGCTGGGGTTACAGGCATGCACCACTACACCCAGCTAATTTTTGTATTTTTAGTAGAGACGGGGATTTACCAGGCTGGTCTGGAACCCCTGGCCTCAAGTGATCTGCCGACCTCAACCTTGTGCCCGGCCTAGTATTCATTTTTTTAAAGTTCCCTCTGACTTCCATTTTTAGTCTGACTATTTTTTCATTTCACTTTTTCTCAGAAAAGAGCTATCTGACTTGTGAGTTGGTTGTGACATTAATTCTAGAAAAATGATACACAGCTTGAAAAGAATTCTGTGCCTTTCCCTTTTTTTGTTTAAAAACCATAGATTTTTGTTATGAAAACTAAAAAACACAGATAGAGAAAAACTGGAGTGAGTAATGTCTCTCCACACACCAGCTAGAGTCAGCAGTTATCAGAATTTTGCCACGTGGCTTCTTTTTTATATCTGGAATTTATTTTGAGAATTTAGTTCTTTTGAGCAGCCCAGTTTTCTTGTCATCAGATCACACTGCCTTCAGTTATGCTATTTTTTAAAATAGGAGTTCTTTAAAAATAGAACTCATGAGTCTTAGATTTCTAAAGTGTTCTTTCATGGAATCCTGCTTTATATCTTACATACTATCTCCTTTGGAAACCTGGCTAGAGATTTTTATAACTTCTGCAACCTGATATTTTTTGGTTAGTGATAGTGGTAGGCTCTCTCACTTTTCAAGTTTATATTTTGCTCAGTATTTCACAGAATCAAAGATTCTCAGAATTTGAAGGGATGCAGTTACTTAGCTGATGACTTCTCATAGGTGAAATAGAAAGATTTGATTTGAACTATTTATTATACCTTTAAACAAACCTAAACCATGAGAGAAACATTGATTTAGAATCTGAAAAAAGGTAGGATGACTAATATATGTTCTTTGTAGTAACTTGAGAAAATACAAAAAATTATGAAGATGAAAAATTAGATGTAGCTACTAAAATTACCTAGTCAGAAATAATCATTTATATTTTGGCATATTTCCTTCTGCCTGTTCTATATTTATTAAAATGAGTACCAACTTATTGCCTGTTCTACATATACTTTATTTTTCTACGTATACGTTTTCATGTTATGAGCAATATATTTTGGTGACCTACTGCACACTGGGCGTAGGTTCTAGAGACCGCATAGTTGATGATGATGTTTAATCAAAGTTACCTTTGAAAAGTGCCCTCTTAGTTATGAGCACTTTTGTAAGCTTGAAGTTCAATAATTATCCAGTTTTGATCTTCTTGCATTTTGGATGTGGCCTCCCCTGCCATCCCTCTCTGAACAATGGGGCAAGGAAGGAGAGAGATTTTCCTCTTCTGTCACTTATAGCCGAGTTGGAGGAATACAATTCTGGTAAAATGTGGCTCTAGATTATGAGTATTTAGTATGTTTGATTGCTTTGCTTCCCCTAAGGACTGTGATTTACACTCTCAGCGTATATCCAGGGGTGATAGTCAAAATATTAACATCCTCAAAAATTCTGACCAGAAGCTCCCTGTGCCAGAATTTTCCAAGGTGGGGAGCTTTGGCAAATGATGGTTGGGCAGGTTGACATGGGGGCGGGGTGTCTCAAAGAAGTAGTTGTTTAACAACAGATATGTATTTCCGTGTTGTAAATCTGGTGTGGTTGAGAACAGCCAGTGACATGTCAGATTGCCGAATAAAACCACAAAAGTGGGGTAGTTTATGGGCTCCAGGTTTGAACATGGGCTCTACCACTGAGGACCTGTGTGATTATTCTGTTTAACCTCTTGTTGCCTCAGTTTCCTCACTGGTAAAATGACAATATTGTATCTATTTTATGAAAGCTGTTGGGAGGATTATATGAATTTGTAGTTTGTAGAATGGTACCTTTCATAAAGAACTCTTTGTTATGTTTGTTAAATCAATTTCTTTTCCCGCGTTAGATGGATTCCAAAAGAGATGACTTTCCACATCTTCAAATCAGGCTTACCTTTCCTTGATTCAACCTGCAGACCTCAGTCCACCAGCCCATACATGTTGTAGCTATAAACACTGCCAGTTGTGAACCTTACAGTAATTTGTGGATTCTTATTGTGGTCAATGGAGAGAATCTGGGACTTAGCTAATTCTCTAGAAGTAGTTTAAAAGGGCTAATGGTGGCTACAAAGTCACATAAACAAAATTTAGGTTAAAAGTTGGCACACGTGTAAAGTGGAAGATACAGTTTAAAATTCATTTTATTCTATTAAAATTTTGTATCTTTTTTAGTCTAAAAAGTTAGAATTTTAATTTATTTAAAATAAACCAACTTTGAAATAGAAACAGCACACGTTTCTTAGTTTAAAAAACTGTACTGGCTAACAATTTAGTGAACTTGGTGTGGGAAATGGCACAGTAACAGCTCAATCGCTTCCTACCAAGAGAGGTAGGAATTATAACATTTTAAATGTCTGTGTTGGAAAATTTATTCATTTTAAGATTTTTGCTGTTGCTTACATTTTACTGAATCTAGTTTATTCCTGAATTATCCAAATATATGCTATTTTAGCTATTTAGACTACTGAGACTTTAGTTTTCCATATTTCTGCTGTAACAAGTTACCTTGCACTTAGTTGCCTAAAACAACACAAATGTATTGTCTTACAGTTCTGGAGATCAAAAGTTTAAAATAAAGGCACCTTCTGGAGGCCCGGATCACCAGCCCATCTTTTACATCTTCAAAGCCAGCAGAGTTGCAGCTTCTCTGTTTCCCTTTACTTCTGCTATCACGGTGCCTTCTCTCCATGTTTCTGACTCTGTCCTTCCTGCCTCCCTCATATAAGGCCCTCTGTGATTATGTCATTGAGCCCACCTGGGTAATAATCTGTTTATCTTGAGCCGCTTAACCACACCCATGAAGTCCCTGTTAATCTGTAAGGTACCATATTTGCAGGTTATAGGGGCTAGGACATGGACATCCCTCGGGGCCAGTCATTCAGTTTACCACAGTGTTCGTTTTAATTTTTTCTTAGAGTGCCTCATGTGGTTTACTTCTTTTCAAAAAGAAAAAAAATCCCTCCCTGTTGAACAAAAGATGCAAAGCAATTCACATGTTCCAGAGTTATTTTATTGATAAACTGAATAAATATACATAAATGTTACTTTCTTTTCTTCAATTTTTTTTTTCCCCATTCCAGATCCTGGGTGTTTGGCTGACCTACAGATACAGGAACCAGAAAGATCCCCGTGCGAATCCTAGTGCATTCCTTTGATGAGAAAACAAGGAAGATTTTCTTTTGTATTATGATCTTGTTCACTTTCTGTAATTTTCTGTTAAGCTCGATTTGCCAGTTTAAGGAAGGAAACACCATCTGGAAAATTACATTATTGATAGTGGAATTATATATTTTTACTCTATGTTTCTCTAAATGTTGTTTTCTTTTCCGTTGCTGAAAATATTTGAAACTTGTGGTCTTTGAAGCTCAGTGGCACCTGGAATTTACTGTATTCAGTGTCGGGCGCTGTCCACTGTGGCCTTTCTTAGCATTTTTACCTGCAGAAAAACTTTGTATGGCACCACTGTGTTGGTCATGTGGTAAATCTAAATGTACATCTCACTGGTATAATTATATGGAGCACTGTGCTGTGTAGATAGTTCCTGCTGGAAAAAGAGTTGAAGTTTATTAAAATCAAAGTATGAGATTCTATTATGTTAAGGGAAATCCAAATTCCCATTTTTTTTGTCTTTCTGGGAAAGATGTGTGGTGGTCAAATGTGTTAGTATAAAAACGATAATTTACTTGTAGTAGTCTTTTATGATGACACCAATGTATTCTAGAAATAGTTATGTCTTAGGAAATTGTGGTTTAGTTTTTGACTTTTATAGGTAAGTGCAAAGGAGAAGTGGTTTCATGAAATGTTCTGATGTATAACATTTACCTTCAGTCTCCGTCAGGATGGAATGAGTTTTGAGTAATCAGGAAGTATATCTACATAATCTTGATATTGTTTTATAATAATTTGAAGTCTAAAAGACTGCATTTTTAAACAAGATACTATTAATGCATTGGCCCACGTAGCAAAAGATATTTGATTATCTTAAAATTGTTAAATACCTTTTCATGAAATTTCTCAGCATTGTAACAGCAACTTGTCAAACCTAAGCATATTTGAATGTGATCTCCCATAATTTGAAATTGAAATCGTATTGTGTGGCTCTGTATATTCTGTTAAAAAATTAAAGGACAGAAACCTTTCTTTGTGTATGTATGTTTAAATTAAAAGAAAGTAATGGAAGAATTGATCGATGAACTAAGTGAGGTGGAATTCTTTTCTTTCTCCTTTAGGTTCTCTCTGTTGGACTTAGAGCTGGGTACTGCTATTTTAGTGTATAATCAAGCTGTGGAAATACATTTCCAGCATTAATGTCTATTGGTAGTCATCCTCAAATCCTTTCTTGAAATGTTTCAGTGGCTAATGTTATCTCCATAGTGAGAAAGAGTTTTCTAAAAGAGAAACCATTAATATTTGTTTGGGAAAATATGTAAGTTCTTTTCCATTACTAAAATTACTAATTTCTTGTTTTACATTCTAGTTAGCATGTGGTATTTTATTGTCTTACTGGGTTTTTAGACCGAGAGAGGGTAAATGGTTGATCTATAGAATTTTAGAGCATTTTGTAGGTTTGTCACTTCTATGACTTTGCAACACTAGCTAATCTTCCAAGGAAACAGAATTGTGCCGTTTTCATAATGTCATATGAGCTCTGGGGTAGCCCTGACAGTGTCCCCACTTATACCATAAGATGAGATTATAAGTGACGCATGAAGGGAGATTTTATTATTATTTCGTGTTATTATACTTTAAGTTCTGGGATACATATGCAGAATGTACAGGTTTGTTACACAGGTATACATGTGCCATGGGGGTTTGCTGCACCTATCAACCTGCCATCTAGGTGGGAGATTTTAAAATTCTGTCTTCCTTTGAGGCATTTGGCATTTTCCATGTTTGTTTTGTTACATTTTGAAATTCTTATAAGGCTCTGGAATCTCCTAATGTGATACTTTCCTTGGTACAAATGATTATATGTGGAAAGCGCTATTCCATAGAGAATCAGCCCTTACCTTGGTTTGTGCTCTAATTGCAGTGCCCTTATTTGGGTCAACCCAGTATGCTTTATGCATCATCTGAAGTTAAATGATGCATCCTGGAAATTCTAACAAAGGAAGGTCTCTCTTCTGTTCAAATATAGATTGACTGATGTCAACCCGCCTCAAGTGTGTTACTTAAAAAGCAAGGTGCAAAGAGAACAGCTGTCAGGGTGAGAAGTCTAAACACATTTTTGAAAGTAGCCTGGTGCTGACAAAATGCATTTAATCATGCTCAAGACTTCATGAAATTGAGTTCATTAAATTAGGATTTTAAATCATTATGGCTAAGCAAAACATGTGTATCTAAATATTAAATAAAACAAAATGTAAAGATATCTAAGATGTTAAGATTTTAGTAAAATAAGTTAATGAAAAAGAAAGTCAGGGTCTGGGAAGTATGAATATTTAGGACTACTAAACTATAGGATTATAAGAGTGGGTATTGACAGCCACTCAAGAAATACACATTTTCAAGCACCAAGGTTGTCCCTATCAAATGAGTCTGGGCTTTCTGTTTTCTCAGGCAGATCTGAAGGTGATAGATTACCTAACACCTTCTGTGATGCTTCCTGTGATCTTTGTGTCTGGGTGCATATTTAGTGGAAAAAACCTCTGAATAAGTCCGTCCTGAATTCCAGATGGCCCTGCTATGATCCTGCAAAGGTCATCCTGATCCCAGGATTAGAGAGGACCACTGCCCACGTGCACAGAAATGCTGCCACAAACACGTAGTGTCAGAGGAGGACGAGTTTCAGATCAGGGTCTCTCCTTGAATTACAACAAAGGGCTGTAAGGCAAACCAAGACCCTAGATGTCCTTTCTTCCCAAACCTAGCATTTCTTTAAAAAGGAACTGTACTACTTTAAAAAAAAGAAGAAAAAAAAAACCTCTTATTCTCTATTTGCACATTCCATTTAGAGGAATATTTTTTGGAACCTTTGCCGAGTCAGCCTTGATGTTAAGGGTTAAATTTTATATAGAGAATATAATACTGATGCAAAGGAAAAAAGAGTTCAGCTATAATTTCTAAAATCTGAGCTCATTGTAGCTTAAATTCATCTCAGATAGTCTGTTATCTAAGCAACAATGTGTTTGGTATGAAAACCAGTTTTGCATGTTCAGCCTAAGTTACTTGCTGCTGAATGGAACCTTTCAGAGAAGGAAAGGAAACCAGAAGTGTGGCTTTTAGTTCTTAGTTTCCTTGAGCCAAAACGTCCTCCTACAGTTTTTCTAAATATTTGTTTAACTCTGTTAAAGTTTATTCATTATTTTGCAAATACACTAAATACGTGAAGCTGTTTCAATTTTTAGCTGGTACTAAAAAAGTTAGAACTAAATTTTCCATAGTATTTCATAGGAGAAAACACTTTCAGTCATTGTGATTGTACAGACATGATCATTCACATGTGAATTGTTTTTTATTAGAGATGACAATAAAGTTAAAACCCAGCTTTTCCGGACACCTGGATAAGTGGGGGGATTGATATAAAGTTTTGCTCTATATTTGGTGCGTTTGGGGCTAACAGATAATTTTTAGACCAGGCTTTCTATGCCAAATGAAATTATAATATGTGTTAGTGAATGTGTTTTAAATAAGTTTAAGGGAGCAACCCACCCTTTCCCCAATACCTCCACTTCACAAGAAGAGGAGAGGGAGAGAAGGGAATGGGGCTTGTCACATTGATGTTTTCTTAAAATGTCATAACTGAGCGATTGTAGTCATTGGAATATCTCTTGAAAATATGAGAAAGGGGAAAATCAAACTCCTCTGCCATGTGCCAGGCCACTTCTCATCCCTCTCCTTAGGAAAACCAGCTTTTGGAATTCATTTTCAAATGAGGATTTGAGGCCTGTGAGTTAAAATATATGTCAAAGAATGGACTTTGACATCTCTTGGAGGGAGAAACCACTTTGCTTACTTTTAGGATCTTGCTTTTCATAGGTCCTGGAGTCCTAACTTGACAGGTAGTAGCCTTTTTAATAGGTTAAGCTGACTTGAATTGGACTTTGAAGTCAAGGTCCTTGAACTGAAGGAAGTTCTATTCTTGCCTTAGAGCTTTTAATGATTTTCTCCTGACTGGTATTCTTATCAGTGATTGCTAGAGGGTTCTCAGTAGACTACTTAGGATTACTGAATTAAAGAAAGGAAGAAAACAGAGTTAGACAGTCACAGAAGATCATTTGAAGAAGATTGTTGCTCTGAAATCGGCAAAAATGGTTTAATTAGGCATGTTGACCGTCTGTGTAAATGACTTTTACAGATGATTTATGTTAGCTACATTTTTTTTTAACATTTAATTCCTGTTTTTTTCTCCCTAAGCTGTTGGATCTCAGATAAAACTGAAATTTTTGTTATTGTGGTAAATACATATAGCATAAAAGCTATCATTTTAACCATTTGTAAGCTTGTAGTTCAGTGGCAGTAAGTATGTTCATATTGTTATGCAACCATCGCCACCACACATTTCCATAACTTTTTATCTTCTGTAACCATTAAGCAATAACTCCTCATTCCCCTCTTCTCCTGGTGACCTCCACTCCACTTTCTATATGAAAACTATTCTGAGTACCCCATATAGGTGAAATTGTATAGTAGCTGTCCTTTTGTAACTGGCTTATTTACTGAACATAATGTCCTCAAGGTTCATACACGTTGTTACAGGCTGGTCTTGAACTCCTGGGCTCAATCAGTTCTCCCACCTCCGCCTCCCAAAATGCTGGGATTACAGGCATGAACCACCGCGCCCAGCCATGAATTTTCTTCTTTAAGATTGGATAATATTTCGTTGTATGTATATGTCACATTTTGTTTATCCATTCATCCATTGGTGGACACTTGAGTTGCTTCCACTTTTTAGCTATTGTGAATAATGCTATGAGTGTGGGTGTATAAATATCTGTTCCCTGCTTTTAGTTCATAAGCATATACCCAAGAGTGGAATTACTGGGTTGGATGGTAGTTCTATGTTTAATTTTTTGAGGGACCACCATATTGTTTTCCACAAAACAAAAATGGCTGCACCATTTTATATTCCCACTATGTTATTAACATTTTTATTTGGCTGTTTGAAATAGCACTCTGCAGTCTTCTAGTACTCTTCTACTTCTCTGTAGTCAGAGAAATAGTCAAGATATACTTTCACTTGAAATTTATTTAAATGCAAATGAAAGATTGTGAGATGACCTAAGAGGGATTTGGTAGAAAGAACAGGCATTGCTAATATTTCAATGAGTTTAAAACAACCATTTCCATGTTCGTATCTTCTATTTTTTAATTTTTAAAAATTTTTTTTTTTGGAGACAGAGTCTCTCTTTGTCACCCAGGGTAGACTGCAGTGGTATGATCTCAGCTCACTGCAACTTCTGCCTCTCTTGGTTTCTCATGCCTCAGCCTCCCAAGTAGCTGGGATTACAGGCATTGGGCACCGTGCTCGGCTAATTTTTCTGTATTTCAAGTAGAGTCGGGGTTTCTCCATGTTGGCCAGGCTTGTTTCACACTTCTGGGCTCAAGCGATACGCCTGCCTCAGCCTCCCAAAGTGCTGGGATTACATGTGTGAGCCACCACGACTGACCTCAATTCTGTTTTTAACTGTGTGTGTACACATTTCCTGTAGTTGCAATTATAGCATAGAAGGTCTTAAATTCTTTTTTACTTAGGCCTTTTCTGTTTCACCGTTATGTTTATTATTTTTGTAGATGACAACATAATGCATTTCGTCTTAATATACCATGTAGCCATTATGTTTTCCGGAGGTTGCTTTTCTTTGGTGTATTTAAATAATGTTACCATTGGCCTCTTGACAGAACTGTTTCTGTTGGATGATTTCCTTAGGATAAATTCTCAGTAGTAGAGGAGACTGATGGGACAAAGTCGATTAATGACTCATGCTTTGTGTTTCTCCAATGCTTTTAAAAGGGGGACTTATTTTCCTTACAGCTGTAACATTTGATTTCCTAAATATTTATTTATATTTTAAAAGTATTTGTATGTGTTAAGATGTTTTGCCATTCAATACATTTTAAGAAGTTAATCTTACTTCACATCAGCCCAATGAAAAAAATATTTTGCTATACTATAGGAGAAACTCGAATCACTTAGAAGTTGTCATTTAAAATATTTGTTTATGGAAGGGAAACCTCTTTTTCCTCTTGTTATCCCTCAGAGAGCTTTTAAATGGAATGTGTTACCTTTTTCAGCACGTGTAAGTTATCTACTTGTGAGAAGGGAGCTGATTAACCTGTGATATTTTTGCTGAAGATTTGTATGTCATTAAATCAGCAGTATATGCTCAGCACCTACTAATGATAGTAGTCACTATGAGAGATAGAAAAGATTGAAAATATATCCCTGGAAAAATTAATAATGCCAAAAGATCTGTTCAAAAAAGGATCTATCCAAAAAAGTTAATCAAGACAAGCGACAGATACTGCAAAGCGTTATATAGAGCCCCGTAGTCCAGGGGCCAAAGAAATCAGTAGGGGCTGGGCAGTAGAGGAATTCCATATATTAATGAATGTGAGATTAAGTATATAGTGAAGAAATTAACACACAATTCTAATTTCTGTTAGGCAGAATGCTCCCCTACCCCGATGCCACCGCCTTTCACGTTTCCTAAACCCTAGTGACCTCTGATCTCCATCTGCCTCATCAACACGTCACCACCCTTTGCTCTTCGTCCAGTTAGTCACATGTTGGCTGAATTTATTTCACTCCGGTACTTTAGGACCTTGACACGCAAATTGATTACAAGGCCAATTCCCAGCATTTCTTTAGGGTGTGTTCAGGGGTGCAGATGTTCTTTGGATGACCTTTCTACTAAATTCGACTTCTGAAGGAGAAAGCTACCCTGAGGGAGGCTTCCCCTGAGAGCATTAAGTGAGGCAAAATCTGACTAAAATTTAATTACTAAATGAAAATGTGTACATTAGAGTTCCTGGCCAGAGTTGACTCTAGGTAGTGACATGATTTTCTTGGGATGTTTTTCTAAATATTCTTTTATGCTAAAGCACATGGCTTGATACTTCTGTTGATTAAGCTCAGGTCTACTTATAGTCATCTACTGAGAACCTGTGGTGTGGTGCAATAACTTGGTCTTTGGTCTTCATCATTTGAAGTAGTTTTGGTTTTGTCCCTTCCTTGAGCATTTTGTGTGTGTTTAATCCTATTTGGTAAACGAACCACTGTGAAAGACCAAGTTGGAAAAAACAGAACACCCCCAAAAGGATTTATTTTTTTAAGAAAATCATGGCTCACTATAGTAGTATACAATATTGCTTTCACACATGTACACTTGAAACCAGATTTCTAAAACTTGTTTTTCTTAAAAAATAGTTGTTGTAACATTAAACCATAACCTAATCAGTGTGTTCACTATGCTTCCACACTTGCTGGTCTTCTCACACTTCTTCTGGTTTCAAGTCTCAAGGCCTGACATAGACAGAAGGGCTTGTAGATTTTTCTTTACAATTCGGTCTTCAGCAACTTGAGAGCTTTCTTCATGTTGTCAAGCACTAATGGAGGATAAAAGCAGGAGAGTCAAGACTCCGTCATACATTATATCGATATAATAACCCCAAACTTGGATGCTTAATTCATTATTTAATGGGGTGCTTTTTTTGTGAGACAAGGTCTCACTCCTGCTCAGGCTGGCGTGCAGTGGCGCAATCTCCACTCAGTGCAACCTCTGCCTCCTGGGTTCAACTGATTCTTTAGCCTTAGCCTCCTGAGTAGCTGGGATTAGAGGTGTGCTTCACCATGCCCAGCTAATTTTTGTATTTTTTGGACAGACGGGGTTTTGGCCAGGCTGGTCTCGAACTCCTGAGCTCAAGTGATCCACACACCTTGACCTCCCAAAGTGCTGGGATTACAGGCGTGAGCCACTGTGCCCAGCCTGATAGGATGCTTTTTAATCATGAGGTGAATAATTGGTAATCTTATTGTAATTTAAAAACGTTATATGAAATGGCTTTTGTGACAATCTAGTTTTCTACTGTATTCATTCCTTCCCAGATCCTTCATCTCCAATCCTCACTTCCAAAATATTCCTTTAATAAGCTCTATCAGCAGAAAATAATTTTGGCTCATTTAGAAGTAAATTTAAATCACGTTTAAAAGCAATGTCTATTAGTAGGTGTGTGCATCTACTGTAAGTTGTTTTAGAAGTAGGGGAAATATAAATAATAGCAAATCAAGTGCTTTCTGCACATGAATTATTTAATCCTCATACAAACATGATTAGAACTTTACGTATACATAATGAAACAGGCAGAGAGAGGCTGAGTAGCTTGCTCAAGGTCACACAGCTAACAAATAATGGAGCTACTGTTCTAGAGCCCTAACTCTGGGTCACTGTTTCTTCAACAGCAATTCATCAAAATGAGGTATGTGATCTACTAAAAATAAGATGTCCACGCGACAGGCACTGAACAGCTGCTTATTCACTCTTCCTACAAATATTTATTAAGTGCCTGTTCTACAAGGCATTGTGATATTACCTGTGTAGGACACCTGCCTTTAAAGAGCTTAGTCTTATTAAAATGTACGGTATTATCTCAAGAATGGCTGACACTACTTGGAATGTGCTTCCCCTGGTCCAACACACACTGGAAACGTTGCTAATGGACCACGATGATCTCTCCTGCTTCCTAGACATGGCCTCATTTCTCTTCACAAAATGACGTTCTAAGTCAGCACTGGCTAATAGAAATTTCTGTGATGATGGAAATGTTCAGTGTCTGGGCATTGAGCACTTGGAATGTGGCTAGTGTGGAGAAACGAATTTCTAACTTTAACTTAAATAGCAACATGTGGTGAATGGTTAACATATTGGACAGTGCAGTTCTAGGCAGCCACTACTAATTGATCAGAGTTGGTTCCTAGGATAAAACCCACTTTTCTTCCCAGAGGACTAATCAGATGTCACAGCTAGCTACAGCCTTGCATTGAGGTACCTCATCTGTCTTAAGTCAGTCTCTCTCTCTCTCTTCCATTCATGGCAACCACAGGGAAGGTGATTTTCTTGGCAATCATTTGGATCATCTTTCCTACTGATCTTTACATTGAACCTGAATTTAATTTTAAGCTGGACCGCACATTCTTTCACTTTTGTTATGACATGCAGATTATTACAATTATTACACTCAGTTCTGTGATAGGAGTGTGTGCTAGTGTACCTAACAGAAAACCTGAAAATCAGGTAATGTGGTCATAGAATTCTCCTAGAGAAAAAGATACCTAATCTAAATAATTCGTCTTCAATTGAGATTAAAAACAAACAAACCTGAGATGGAAAGAGAGTGTGATTTGCCTGAGGATGCAAGGCTAGTTAGGGTCAAACTGAGTCTGAGGCATCCCTAAGCCTAGCTCTCTCTCACCTCACCATGCAGCCCCTAGTCCCATCACTACAGCAATAAAAGTGTTCAACTCTTGGGCAACATCCAAATTGAAGGTAACACTTACACAGAGCTGTATCTGCAGGTTCGTAAGCATAGAGACGATTTGAATATCTTCCAGTGATATCAGCTCTAACTGTCAGAGATGGGTCTGCAAAGATAAACGAAGCAAAAGGGAATGGAATGGTTTGTTTTCAAAAAAACCTCTATTTAATGCCACGGGGAGCTGCAGTTCACGTATTCATGTCCCGTGAAGGAATGAAGTGTGTCTGCACTCACAGGAGCTCTGATCCATCCACTCTACTACCCAGCCCCTGGCAGTTAGCAGCAAATGCAGGGCTGGAAACATCAACAGCTGTGCAGTGCTATTTGTGGAAAATGTTATGAACCCTTCTGTTCTATCTGTGGCAACCTGAAAACAGATTAATATATATTTAGGGGTGACATGGTGTTTAGTTTTTTGGTGAAAACATTAACATTCTGTGCTGCAAAATTATTTTAAATTCTTGAAATGATTATGTTGTAGTTTACATGTTTCTAGATCATTGGAAACCCACATCCAATGCTAGTTTTCAAAAGTTTTTTTTTTTTTAATTAATAGAGGAATACAAGTCCTTAACAGCAAAGTTCAAATAAACATATAGTACCTTCACTATATTTTACTTTATTGTTAATTAACTGCATTTTTAAAAGTAGAGATTGGTCTTCTCTTATGTGTACATATATCCCTCTAAATTTAAATCCATTTTGCCATGTTTTATATTTAACTTGAAGTGATCTAATTAATGAGAAAAAGGGGTATTTTAAAATTAAGATGCATCCGAAAGGGAAGCGTGAGGATACAGAGAGAACTGGAAACCTTGCCTTGAGAGACGTAATCGAAAGAACCTAGGACACGTGCCCTGAAAACGAGACAAGGAGGACATGTGAGAACCATCTGCATGTTTGCAAAGTCTGTCGCTGGTACTGGAGTGGGCAATCTGTCATTTCAGAATGTTGGACTAAGGCCAGACACATAAATTACAAGAAACAGATGTACATTTATTCACCAGATTTGAGACCGACCATACTTCTGTTTGGTGCAGAGGATACAAAGACACGGTCTAATCTTTGTAAGAAATTAACCTAAGAAGGGCCTATTAAATACCCAACTAGCAGCTCACAACCCTGGCTGCACACTGGAATCATCTGGAGAACTGTAAACACTACGGATGCCTGCGTCCCACCCCCAGAGATTCTGACTTAATTGGTTTGAGGTGTGGCCTGGACAACTTGATCTTTAAAATCCTCCAGGTGATTCAAACATGTAGTCAGCGTGGCTGCTGCGGAGCTAGAAGAGCAAGCTGCCTTGGAGCTGGTTCTTAGGACTGAAGGAATTGAATGTGGGTTAAAATGCCCTTCCACAGGGATGCTGTAAAAAGAATTCCTATACAAGGTATGACTGGACAATCTATAAATTCCCTTTCACTGTTAGGATGCCAAATGTTCTAAATTCTAACAAAACTAAACCTATAAAATTAGTGCTTTAGTTCAGCCTTCCTTTTTTCTGTCTCTCGTTTTTCTTTGCCCCGCTTTATACATTCAGTGTAAACTTGAATGAACTACACAGGTGAATCATGATTAGCTTGCGTTCTTGTAAGTGATAGATTTCATTATGGATTGTCCTTAAATCAGTATGACTTTGAACAAAGCCAAACTCAGTACAATCATCGAATAATTCAGCACATATTGATGGAGAGCCTACTGCAGGGTCATGTTGGGAATAGCATGGTGAGCAGAAATAGGTACAGTCCCTGCCATAGGGGCTTATAGTCCATGGTGGGATTTATTACATAACCACCCCCAAAATGCAAAATTATACCTGAGGAAAGTATGACTAAAAAGAGAGACATGGTGCCACAAGAGCATGTAGTAGGGATTTGACCGGGTCAATGAATGATGATGACTGGGGAGTTAATGATGTGAAATTGGGGGACAGAGAAGGAAGTGGGAAAAGCACATGAAAAAAGTACCAGTGGCAGGAAGGAGCATGTGGCTCCTTTCATTTTTTTTTCCCCTTCATTTTTTTTTTTTTTTTTTTTTTTTTGAGATGAAGTCTCGCTCTGTCGCACAGGCTGGATTGCAGTGGTGCTATCTCGGCTCACTGCAACCTCCACCTCCCAGGTTCAAGCAATTCTCGTGCCTCAGCCTCCCAGGTAGCTGGAATTACAGGCTCCTGCAACCACGCCTGGCTAATTTTTTTGTATTTTTAGTAGAGATGGGGTTTCACCATGTTGGCCAGGCTGGTTTCAAACTCCTGACCTCAAGTGATGTGCTGGCCTCAGCCTCCCAAAGTGCTAGGATTACAGGCGTGAGCCACCCAGCCTTATTCCTAACTTTCTTAAAAATAATAATAAAAAATGTCAGATAGAAAAATCTAATACACAAAGTGAAAGTTTGCTGGGTTAAAAAATAAATATTTGCAGGCCTCTTGTATTCAGGAAATGTATCAATATGTTTAAATTGCGAATAGGGTGCTTTGTTATCAGATGTATCATAGCAGAAGATGAAAAGTTACAATTAGCACGTGAGAAAAGAAAGTGTTGTGTGGAAATAGGTAAAAGCTCACATTTTCTAAAGAAAATATGTTGTGGAACTTAAAGGAATGTCATACTCCTTGCTAGAGCTTAGTGATGACATGGGCCATGGCAAAGTGGCAAGGGACAGTGGGGAGGAGAGAAGGAAGATGGTAGCACTAGTATGAGCTTCCGAGTTATCTCATTGTCACTTCCACTTACCAACAAACATAATCCTGGGGACATACTGGCCATCAGGAGAAAGGTGTTTGTCAGTTGTTTCATACTAAGATAAAAAGAAAAACGTCTTTTAGTTTACTTTTCCTTTTCAGTCGTTCTCAAACTTGTTAATACAAGAATCCGTCCATTTCTGGCCAGGCATCTTACAATATCATAAGGTACCTCTCTTCCACAAAGAGTTTATTGTATAGATGAGGAGACAAGTTACAAGCATGAAATAATAAATAAGATAGAGCAGAACATGAGATAAAGTGCTGAATGGATGTGATACAGAGCAAAAAAATTAAGGGAGAATTTGGAAGGAGTTATTGTGTTTGGGGAAGACATCTTGGATGAAATAAGAGTTTATTAAGGAAAAAAGCAGATGTAATTTCTAGAGAAATTACAGAAACAAATAACAGGATTTTCTTGAGTATTCATTTATCCATTTACCAATTTTTATTTAGAACTGTATTTAGCAAGGCACAGTGCTGATCTTTAATGAATGCACACTCTATTGAGAGATACAGGTAGGAAAATGAATATTGAGGACTCAGTGGGTGAAATGTTATGGTGTAGGATGTGCAGATTTGGTGGTTGCCTTGAGGAAGACATTTAGCCCAGAATGCAGATTCCACCCTGACTAGGACTTTCTGAAGTGGATAAGGAGGAATCTTTAAAAATGAACAGGAGTCAGTTATGTGGAAAAGAAAGACACTTCATGCAGGAGGAAGAGTATGGAGAGGACAGGCGGAGCATTTTCTTCTATGGCCAGGTGCTGGGGAAGGACTGAGTTAGGGGAATGCATGAGGGCAGTGGCGAGAAAAGGTGCCTAGAGCTGCTTCAGGGGCCAGCTTAGGAATGACTTTTCACACCTGCCATGGTGTTTTCCTTTGTTCAGAAATAGTTAAGAACCACTGGAGGGATGTTAGAAGAGACACTGTGACCCCAGTTTGGTCTGTAAAGCAACTACTCTGACAGCCGTGTGGGATTAGACAGGGTTTATCTTGTAGACTGGGAGCCGTTTAGCAGTATTACAGTAAGCTAGGGAAAGTGAAAGAGGCTTACTAAAATAGTGGTCCTGAGTTTATAGAGAAGTGACTAATAGCAGGAATACTTGGAATTTAGAAGCACAGGGCTTACTGAATGCTGTAGGTGAGTAGGAGAGTCCAGTCTAGCACAGTACCACTATCAATAAAATAGGGAATAGAGAAAAAAGAGCTATTGGAAAAGCGCAAACCAAGATGATTAATGTGCAGTGAGGAACATTCTGAGTTTAAGGTGATAATAAGATATCTGGAATATGGTTGGATAGACACGTTGGAACTTGTTTCATGTTTGGGTAAGACGTAGGAATTATTAGTGTGTCAGAATTGATTAAAGGCAGTTGTAGATGAAGCTGTTCACTGAATACAAAATATGGAAAGAGAAAAGGATCGAGTAGAGATTCATCATGTCACTCACATTAAGGAGTAGGAAGAGGAACCCATGGAAGAGAGGCAAGGAAGAACTACTGGTGTGAAGCGCTCTTTCAGGAAGCCAACCTGTGAAGAGGAAGGGCAGCGGGGCTCAAAAGGACATATGACTAGGTAGAGTCATTTTTTGTTGGCTTGCTTTTAGAGGGAAAATGAAATGTTTGTATACAGTAAAAAGAACTTGCCGAGACAGAAAGCTTGAGCACCATGAGGGGTGGTGATGGTGAAGTAAGGTGGGAATGCATAAAGCTAAAGCACGAGAGGCATGATTAGAGTTGGAAAGCCAGAGAGCCGTCTCTTCCTGAGAGGTGACCAGGATCAAGAATGGGTGTAGAGAAGCCAGGACTATAGAGGGATGGGCACAGCAAGTAACAAAAACCTTCTAGCAACAGAAAAATTCTGACTACAGGATAGAAGTTTCAGACAAACTGAGATGATTAATTACTAAATAAAAACAGACATGCCAAATGGATTGTTAACAAAATGAAATATCTTTTTTTCTCTCTAATCTATGAGATGGGATATTTGGAAGCAATCCCAGTTAATGCGGTATGACTAAGATGTACAGGAAAAATGAATCATCTATTTCAAGTAATGAGCCATAGAGAAATGTTAGTAATGATGAAAAGGAAACTTACAACCAGATTGAGGAGGACAAACTCCTCTGCCAATTTCTGGATTTCTTTATTTTCAGCAAACACTTTCTTTAAAGCTATAATACAAAGAAAATCATTAAGCATCCATCTGAGCATTGGTTAAAAGCTTTGTTCTATTTTAAGTTAAATTGCATTTTATTTATTTATTGAATTGCATTTTAAATACAATATTCTACTTTGGCCTTTTAGCAAATGATTAGTGAAGTAATATCTATGGCATTGACTACCTCTGCTTTTTATTCACTCATTCATCCATTCATTCATCCATTTATTTTTTCTCCAGCTCATATTTATTGAATGGCTGCCATGTGTTAAGCACTGTGTTATGCACTAGGGATAGTGCAGTTAAAAAAAAAAAAAAAGCATGTTTTTTTTCATAGAGCTCAAATACTTGTGTGGGAGACAAACCATAAACAAAGAAATAAGTAGATGATAATTCCAGGTAGACATATGTGTACTTTGAAGAAAAATAAAGCAAAGGGTTTAAAAACTGTGAGCGGTCCAGGCAGATCTTCCTGAGGGGCTAACATTGAAGTGAGGGAGTGATCCATTTTGGGCTAGGCCACTGGGCAGGGGGAACTGCAAAGCAATAGCTGTGAGGTGGGAATGAGCTCAGATTTGGGAGGAACAGCATGAAGGCCAGGCTGGACAGAGTGAAGAAAGCAAGAGGAGAGTGGTAGGAGGGGAGAGATAGCCATTGGTCTGATCCTGTCAGCCTCATAGCTTGTGGTCAGGAATCCAGATTTAATTCTGTGATAAGAAGCCACTTGAGCACGTGAGTGATAGGATCTGATTTACATCTACCAGCCTCACTCTGGCTTCTATGTGGACTTGGCTGTAGGGTGGCCAGTTAGGTGACTGTTATGGTAGTCTAGACAAGATCTGATCTTGGCTTGGACCAGGGCAGTAGCATGGAGGCCATAGGAAGTGGTTGGATTTGGGCTCAGTGCAAAATGCAAGTGTAGAGCCCCTTGTTGAAGAATTACTAAGGCTTTTAAGACAATGACAGCAGAGTTTAAACCAAGTGTGGGAACCTTCTAAGCTCGGGGCCCTGTGAGAGGGCACAGGCTTCATGCCTGTGGATCTGGGGCTGGTTTAAGGATATATTTTGAAGATAAAGCCAGTATTTGCTGGTGTATTGAATGTGGACTGTAAGAGAAATCAAGAAGTTGAAGATGAATCCTAAAGCTAGTTTTTCAAAATATGTACCAATGGTTATCACAAAACGTGGAGATATTTGAAGTCACTTTTAAATATGTTTTTACTATAGGAAATATTCTTTTTTTTTTTAATGCAACTGTGGTTCTAAAGATACAAACATGAGTGATCTGAACCCTGGCCCTAAGGCTAAAAGCCTGTAAAGGAAATCATATTTAGAAGAACGAATTACCTTGACTGTGTGGGCATTCATCCAAGTGATGAATAATCATCAAGGGTTTGTTGCTTTAAAAGACAAAGAGAGATTAGACAAATTTTATTGAGTAAGATTTCACATATATCTAGATGTCACTAGGTGGTGCTCTTGAGAGCTTTGAGGGACCTCTGAGTAACCCTGATCTTTACCTTGTCTTGGATTTGTATAAAGCTTCTTCATATGTCTGAGTCCAGATGAGTTGGTCACCCCAACCTAGAATGAAATGAATCAGTATATTTGAAGCTTTTCTAAATTCAGACCCAAAGCTGTTGCAAAGCAATGGTAAAGACTGGGATAATAGACCTGATACTAAAGAAGAAGAAAAACCCCTGGAGAAAGTAGAAATAATTATAGACAATGATATATCTAGAAGGAACACAGCCCAAAATAACCTGGCACCAGGTTAGCACCAGGTTTAAGCACCAAGAGAGAGGAAATCTTTTCCAATTAGGTAGCAGTTGGAAGCCAACAAGAAGCTGACTCCTACCTCTGGAGAGGGTCTGGGGCAGTTTGGGTCGAGAGTCCTTTGTGTCCTTTTTAGCTCCAGGTTTGACTGTGGTATCTCTGGCCAGAGTGTAGGAGAGGGCCACAAGGAGCAAGAATGCTGACACTGAAATTTTCTCCATGGCAACTCTAGTATGGAAAACCAACCAAAATCAGTAAACAAAAATGAACTAGCAGTCTTCAGGGTCTGCAAGTTGCCCCACAACGGTGGAATATACCAGAAACTGAGGCTCTGCTGAGACAGGACATATGAGATTGGAGTAAACAGCTCTGTTCCATGGGATTTTCCTAAGAATACAGGTGGTCTTTGACTTACAATCGAGTAATGTTCCAATAAACCCACTGTTAGCTGAAAATATTGTAAGTCAAAATGCATTCAGAGTAGTCTCCCTTTCCCAGGGTTTTACTTTCTGAGGTTTCAGCTGTCCACGGTCAACTGCATCCAAAATAGGTGAGCACAGTGCAATAAGATATTTTGAGAGAGAGAGCAAATTCACCTAACTTTTGTTATAAGATACTGTTGTAATTGTTCTGTTTTATTATTAGCTCTTGTTAATCTCTTATTGTGCTTAATTTATAATTTCAACTTTATCATAGATATGTATGTATAGGAAAAAACATAGCATATGTAGTGTTTGGTACTAATCTGCGGTTTCAGGCATCCCCTGAGGGTTATGGACCATAACCCCCACAGATAATTGGGGAATTACTGTAATACACCTAACCTAATGATCACCACAGCTGAACCTACCTTATATGTGCTCAGAACACTCACATTAGCTTGCGGTTGGGAAAAGACATCCAACACAAAGCCCATTTTATAGTAAAGTGTTGAATATCTCAAGGAATTTTTATGAATACTGTATTGGAATTAAAAACCAGAGTGGTTATATGGATACTTGAAATACAGTTTCTACTGAATGTGTATTGCTTTTGCACCATCATAAAAAAAAAATAAGTCAAACTACTGTAAGTTGGGACTGTCTGTATATAGTATGGATAGCTGTCTATTGATCCACATAGATACAGACAAAAAGATAAAGATCTCTATAGCTATAGAGTTATCTATATAGATATACATCTATATAGAAATAATATAGTTATATTTTAAGAAAATAGATGTATGTACTCTAGTAGCTAAGGAAATTTACATTTACTTTTTTTGGAGACAAGGTCTCACTGTGTTGCCCAGGCTGGAGTGCAGTGGCACAATCTTGGCTCACTGCAACCTCCACCTTCTGGGTTCAAGTGATCCTCCCTCCTCAGCCTCCCAAGGAGCTAGGACTACAGGCAGGTGCCCCCATACTTGGCTATGTTTTTGTATTTTTTAGTAGAGATGGTGTTTTGTCATGTTGCCCAGGCTGGTCTCAAATTCCTGACTTCAAGTGATCCTCCTGCCTTGGCCTCCCAAAGTGCTGGGATTACAGGAGTGAGCCCCCACACCTAGCCGATATCTTAGTTAAATTACTTTTTCTTTCTGGTATTCCACAGTTGATTCCCAGGAAAAGCTAAAGCCTATGAACAGGAAAATAAATGACAAGATAACTTTAGTGAGTGAGGAGGAGGGGGAGGGAGCAAAGTGAGTTCCTCTAGCAAGTCACTAAGGTTGTCCACGGGGCTGTAACATGGAAGGCTGGAGATCTGGGATTCTGATAAAACCAAACACTGAAAGTGCTAAAAAGGAAATATGAAACCACAGCACCTAACTCTAGTATTGGTGAAGGGTTCTGAATGAAGTCAAATAAACTCTGCAAGGAATGACTATTGTTAAGTGGGAAGTTTTTCATCATCTAATATCTTGAGTGGAAACCTTTGCTAAGCATTAGCTGATTTTTTTTTAATGGTGTTGCTAAGTTACCAGATCGAAATGTCATTTTGTATTTAACTGACCAATTATTAACTAATTCATAGTACATAAGCACAAAATGTCTTACTCAGAAAAGATGTAAGCAAAAATCAGGGGTATACTTTGTTCATCTTCTATACCCATAAAGATGTGGAAATGCCAATAACTTTTGTCTTCTAGAGTTCTGCAAAAACAACCTAAGTGTACACTGTAAGTCAACAATGCTCAGCCTTCTTTGTATAAAGACTTCTCTTTAATGTTAAAAAAATCAAGAACTTTTACATGAGAATAATTATACTTTTAGAATACTGGTTGGTTCAGAAACATAATGGCAAATAACTTCTTTGAATCTACCAACAAACATTTGATTTTGTCTTTTATTTATAACAGCATCTATGTGTATTCTAAAAAATAGTAAATTGATGGTAAAGCATTTTTATTTACTTAGCCCATTTACAATTCTTGTTTTACAAGTAGCTATTAGGACCTTGCAATATCTCCAAAGATTACAGGTTGGAACTATTGATATATTGCTTGTGTTTTACGGCAGGATGACTCAAGGAAGGCTAATATAACTCCTGCTGTACAAACATCCTGCTCTGAGGTGACTTTCTGAGATTCACTCCACTGGGTTTTTGTAATATGAATAGATTCTGCTCTGCAAATTTCCTGCATAAACCACCTCAAAACACAATTCCAACTATGGAAAATATTGATAATTTGGAGACACACAGACACACACACATATAGGAACACACACACACACTATGTGAAGCCAGCACTTTTTACTCGTCACCATATCCCTGTCTTCTCATCTTTAGCAAAGAGTGCACTTGCAAGACATTTTAGTGTCCGTGTTTGTAAATGCTTCAGGAAAGCAACCAGCCCTCTCCTTTAACAGCCTATCCCATGAATTTAAAGATTGCAGAGGCAACAAGAATGTCTTTGCACCAAAAAGAGAAAGAAAACTGTTTTCTGATTTGCGATAATATATTCCAAGCGGACAATCCGGGCTGAGGTGTCATAGTGGAGATGCCTACGGGGCTTTGCTTTAGCCTGTGGGAAAGAAAGCTTTAGATGGTGACAGACGAAAATCCCTGGACCCTGTCCCAGGCTTGAAAAATCCTAGGATTCACCTACTCTTGGAAATTTTGTTTCCCAAAGGAGAAAGCCTTTCTCTGAACTAACTCAGGAACGTCACACTGTGCCAGCTCTAGCCAAAGAAAGGCCCCAGTAAGCCTTTGGTGGAAATTCCATATTTCCCTTCCACATTCTACTTCATTGCCCTTGGAAACTTGCAGTTCTCTGTTGCTTGATTGCCTACAACTTTATATAGCAATCAGAGGCCAAAATTCACTCCAGCAAGTGCCCATCTAAAGCTGCTGTCAGGAGCCTTACCTGGATTTCCTCACCCACCTGTCTTGTGTGAGCCGGCGGCTAGGATGCGGTCCAAGCTTCTGAGTGTGCCAGCACAGCTGAGTCTCTATTTATGCACCAGGGCACACCTCAATCCCACCCACTAGTGCTGCATTTACTTGTTGCTAACTCAGAAACGAACCTTCTTTTTCCCAAATGATTATCTTCCCTGGGTTAAAGAGTTCCTTGTTTTTAAAAATAACATTGCAAAAGTAGGCTTTTCAGTATTCATGCTTTTAACTATTTGTGAAGTGTATTGTTAAGAGGTTTTGAAACGATGGGCAGAGTGCCAAATCCAGGTAGACTTTGAATGAAGACATTTGATTTGCCTGAAGGCTGATTTGTCTTTATGTGATTGGACGGAGTTTGTAGTTTGTAGATTTTTTTTTTTTTCTGCCCCGTGGGCAGATTGCCTTTATTTACTTGAAAACACACAAGAGATGATTCACAATTCTGATCCTCACAGTCACATAACCTGCCATACTCCATTATGATAAAAAATTATTTTCTACAATACTTCCCCACTCCTGTCAAAAAAATGCACCCTAACTTCTGCAGGTATGAAAAAAATACAAATCAAGTAACCCATGTAATATTTCAAAACTGAGGAAGTATTGGAAAAAAAACAGCCTAATACTGTGAGCTTGTAATAACTACCTTGCCATTGAATATATGCAGCAACTTCCTTCCACAGAGTTCAAAGGTATTTCACAGATAATTTCTTACTTAAAGGCAAACTTTCCTGCTATGCAAGCAGGAAGCCATTTACTCCATTTTTTTAGACCTAAAAAGTAAGATCTGCAACTAATTTTTTTTCCACTCAAGATTATTTAATTACTCCCTGAAGATTTTAAAACTGGAATTTAAATTTTCTGTCAGAAAATGTTAATCCTGTATTTTGTTCATGAAGTTGCGTGCAGTCTTTAAAATCTCAGAATGGAGAAAATTTTAACAGCAGAAAGTTAATGAATGGGATGCAAGCCCTATATAAATGACTTTTAAAATGAGTTAAGGTCATAATATTTCAAAACATTTGCAAGTATGTATATTTTCCAATAAATCCTTGAATTCTGTGGGCAAAATTTTGATTCTCCAAATACTGAATTTCCTTTCAATTCTAAATGAATTTACAGAAATAATTTCTTCAGGAGTTTGAAAACGATGATTTGAGCAAAATTCTTAAAACTAGCAGGCCCTTACATAGACCCTTGGAATGTTCAGTTCCATTCCCTCATTTTACAGATGAATAAATGAATAGCAAAAAATTCACAACTTTTTGAAGGTCTCACAACTAGTTTAGGGCAGAGTTGGGACCAAACTCCATCAGTCCCTTATCCCCTGAAAGTAACAAGTAGATGGGATTTGGAGTCACGAGATTCCCATCTGAGTCCTGCATCCTGGTGCGTGCTCATAGGAGGATCTGAGATCTCATTTAACATCCCCAAAACTTCAGCTTCTCCATCTATAATATGAGGATAATATTAATGTATGGAACCGTTTTGAATATTAAATGACTTAAGGAATATTAAATGTTTTGAATATTAGATGACTTAAGGAATATTAAATGTTTTGAATATTAAATGACTTCAGGAATATTAAATGTTTTGAATATTAAATGACTTCAGGAATATTAAATGTTTTGAATATTAAATGACTTTTCCCTGTGTTGCCACATGGTTTTTCCCTCTGTACCTGTCTGTGTCATTTTTTTTTTTTTTTTTTTTTTTTTTTTTTTTTGAGACGGAGTCTCGCTCTGTTGCCCAGGCTGGAGTGCAGTGGCCGGATCTCAGCTCACTGCAAGCTCCGCCTCCCGGGTTTACGCCATTCTCCCGTCTCAGCCTCCCGAGTAGCTGGGACTACAGGCGCCTGCCACCTCGCCCGGCTAGTTTTTTGTATTTTTTAGTAGAGACGGGGTTTCACCGTGTAAGCCAGGATGGTCTCGATCTCCTGACCTCGTGATCCGCCCGTCTCGGCCTCCCAAAGTGCTGGGATTACAAGCTTGAGCCACCGCGCCCGGCTTATTTTTTCTTTTTCTTATAAGGACACCAGTCATATTGTATTTGGGTCCAGCTAATGACCTACTTTGACTTAATTACCTCCTTATAGACCCTATTCTGAAGTTCTGGGGATTAAGACTTCGACATACGAGTTTTTGGGGGAACACAATCCAGCCCATAACATTTGATAAAAATAGCTAATGCATGCTGGCTTAATACCTAGGTGTTGGGTTGATCTGTGCAACAAACCACTGTGGCACACATTTACCGATGTAACAAACCTGCACATCCTACACATGTACTCTGGAACTTAAAGTCTCTGATTTGTTATAATTAATTATAGTGATATAATTATTCTATATTCCTGTGCCTAATCTCATGTCAGGAAAAACCCAGAGTTTGTCATAGTGGCTGAGGGATGGTAAGGAGGAGGTAATTATTAGAACATATCCTACACATGCTATTGTGGCTGTGGAATCTTTAGCATATCTGTCTTGGTGTGAGGTAACTAGGGTTCTGTAGATGGTACATATAGTATGCTTTGAGACAAGCAAAGGAGGGATTTTTCTTTTATGCTAATAAACTTCATCACTTTTAACAGTGATGCCATGTGATCAGTCCTTCACGTTTGCCTGATATTGTAAGAATATGTTGCTATCAGGTAGATATTTTGGATAATACCTGAGTAGGACTTCCTGAAGTAGGATTTGATAATTTGATATACAGGTCTAATGTTTAGTAAGTAAAACTAAGCTTGGTATCAGGGACCCTGACAATGGTTGTAATTAAGTGGATATTATACCTTTGTGTTTTAAACATTTATGTCATTATAAGTTTAGAGGCATTTGTTCAAGAATATTTTATTTTATTTTTTAATTCAACTTTAATTTAGGGGGTACATGTGCAGGTTTGTTACATGGGTATATTGCGTGATGCTAAGGTTTGGGGTATGGGATCCTGTCACCCAGGTAGTGAGCATATCACCCAATAGGTGGTTTTTCAGCCCTTTCTTCCTTCTTTCCCTCTACCCTTTTGGGGTCCTCAGTGTCTATTGTTCCCATCTTTGTGCCCATGTGTACCTAATGTTTAAGTACTACTAAGGGAGAACATGTGGTATTTGGTTTTCCATTTCTGCATCAATTTGATTAGGATAATGACCTCCAGCTGCATCCATATTCAAGCATATTTTAAAGTGCATTATATCCTATTTTTGAGTTAAATCAGGAGACTTATAACTGGCAATTATTGTGTGTCTAGTATGCCTGAGTAGTTGACTCTTGTGTCTCATTTATTCACTCATTCATTTATTTTCTTCACCAAGTATCATCAGTTCTGTTTATGTAGCAAATATTGTGCCAGGCATTAAAATATAAAATGAAAACTGATGTTCAGTTATTGAAGTAGCCAGACAATCATACATAGATAATTGCAACTTGGAGTGATGGGCAATGCTATGGGGAAAACACATAGCAGTTTACAACACTGTTTCTGCTCTAAGGTTACTTACGATCTGATTGAAGAATTAAGATGGAACAACAGTAAAAATCAGCCATTCACATGAGAATGGCATGCAACAAGAAACAAGTAAGTGGGATAGACATCAGGTGTGATTATTTTTTCAGAGACAGTAGAGATTGTGACCTACTAGAGTGCTCAACTTGATGGCAGAAAGCAAGATTTCCAAATAGAGGCAGTGATATAGAATTTGCAAAATATATTTGTGGGATATTTAAGGACCAGCCTAGCTGAAGTGAGAGCCATCTGGGTAGCTCATAGACAATAGGGTTGGAGAGATGCTTTGGGGCTGTTAGCCTGGGCCTTTAATGCCATTCTGAGTTTAGACTTTACCCTCAAGAGGAAGAATGTGAGGGTTAAGAGGGCAAGTTGTAGATTCAGATTGGTTCAAGTTTGAATCAAGTTTCCTGACTATTACATACTTTACTAATCCTGGCAACTTACTTAACTTCTCTGTGCTTCAGTCATATCACTTGTAGGTCTTCCTACCCCCACTTTTTTACTATATAGGATCTGTGAAAGATTACGTAAGATTATATATATATATACACACACATAGTGCTTAGAATGGTACATAGCTCATAATAAGCACTCAAAAATATGTTATTAATACAGGATGTATTACTTCTCTGTATTATGATCATTTAGGTCTCAGTCTATGACAGCAGAATCTTTGTTTGATTACCCTTTGATTATAGCCTATCACAAGGTTTAAACTTTTAACACATATTTATTGGAAAAATTAATTTGTCATTATAACAATCTCACCAGACTTCATTATTTTCTTATAAAAAAGTAAAAAGGCCCAGGTGAGCGGACATAATTAGCCCAAAGCCGCAAAGCTGAAGAGCAGAGAGGAGACCTAAAATTTTCCGTAATTGCTGGTAATTAATCCAGTATTTCTTTCAGTCCATCAGGCTGCCTTCTGATGTCAGGAAATAAAGAGATAAGCCTGTAGGTGCATATAATTCCACATTACTGAATTATTATGAGCCTTATGCAGAGGGAAGTGCAAATGACTTCTTGTACTCAAAGGGTTTGCCTCAAAGAAGACTTGTCAAAAACATACCTAACTGCTGACCAAGTTGCTGAATAAATTCTCCCTAAACTCTAGCTTAGAGAAATAGACACATAAAAATACATGTTTTGACAGAGGAAAACTTGGTTACCATTTGAATTTATTTTAATTTCTGAATTGGGCTTTTGTGCACAGAAATAATGGTTTATAGTTTCTGGAGTTTTAATTGCTATTCCATAATGAAATTGTTAACAATAGTTCAAACTGTACTTATATATCTGATTCTCCTAAGCTTTCTAAATGCCCAACAGAGCAGATGTGCAAACATAATTACCAAAACCTTTCTAAGCATTTTAGCAACTCTTATAAATATTATACATAAAAATTACTGAATAATAATCAAGTTCTAATAGTTACTTTAATCTTGCTTCACAAATAATTATTTTGTACTTTTAAAATTAAAATCCCAATTATAAGCACAAGACTCATATTTGCATTGTTAAAATATAAACTTCTTTTATATATTACAAACACTGAAATGACAAACACATAAAGTTTATTGCAATATTTTCAAAACTTAAAAGTCTTAGTACTATAGAGTATTGAGGGTTAGGTTTGAATAAGCTTATCAGCTTTATTCTTTGTATTCTTTCCTGAGACTAGTGATGGAGGAGCAGATTTACTGCTTGGGTGGACGAGGGTTCCTGGGTCTAAAGTTTGGGACCATGATATTGGTCAAAGGTTGAGAACCAGTCATTGATATGTTAAACTTAATGTCGTGCAATTAGATGTGTTTCTTGCAGGAAAGTATACAGCAAAAGGCCCAGCATACAACTTTGGTAATAATTGTCCATTTAGGAGTGAGGAAAAGAAATACTTGCAAAGCACGAAAAGTAGAAAGTATGTGGACAGGCAGGGCAGTGCCATAACCCTGGATCCACGTCAAGTAGGAACTACAAATCTCAAGGCAACAACTGGTGCCAAATGCAGCGAGACTTCTAACTAGACGCTAGGAGAATACACTGATTGATTGTATAAAAATCAGTGGCCTTAAATGAAAATTCATGAAGTGTGCTTGGGTTGAAATAATGAAAAGCTAAGTGCTCTGGTGCAGTAGTGTATTACCATTTGGGGTTATGAATGAGGTGATTATACTTCTCAATTTGCCCAGGGGAGCCTCAGTTTAAGCCGGTTGCTGGGTATAATAAATGAGAACGTCTTCTTTCATTCTCAAAAGCATCATGGTTTGGACAATAAGTTACATGATCTAGATGATGAAATCTATTGAATTTATCTGCAGATGAGATACACGTATATATGCATATGCATAATTTTACAATTACTTCAGAGGGTTCACTTATATATTGAATCCAATCCTAGGATCTCTTTGAGGGATTTATAAGCCCTCAAACATTTGCTCTTGTGTTGAAGTTTCTATGCTTAGCCTGCAGGTAAAACCTGCAGGTTAAAACTTTTGCTCTTGTGTTCAAGTTTCAATGCTTAGCCATTCTCAAGGAGCCCACGGTTCACAGCTTGAGATCTGGCATGTAACTCTCCACACATGTTTTACAGCATAATCTAATATTTCTTCCTGGTGAGCAGAAATTTTATACCCTGTACTAAGCTGGAAGGCATACTAGTCTCACAGCCATTCAAATATCTTGTTTTCCCTGAATAAAGTCCCACAGCCTGAAATCCTTTTAGATCATGGTGGAGGTGTGCTTTGTAGAGAAGGAGGAATGAAAAGTAATTTAAAATGTAATAACACCCAAAGTTATTAGTGATTTCCCCATGAACTCTAATCTTTTAGAAGATGGGTATTTATAAAGCAGACATTAAGATCTTTCTTTTAGAATTTACAGTGAATAATCTCAGTGAATACTTAGAATTTTCCATCGAAATGATAAGCTGCTAATGAGGTTCAATAGGCTACAAACAGAGTGCATTAAAAACAAATTGGATTCAGCGACTACTTTCACCATACATGAAAGGGAGATTTTGTACAGATTAAGGCGACGTGTCCTTAGCAGTTCGAGTCTGACCCTAGAGTCAACATTGTTAGATGACAAATACACTCCTTCGGGTGGAGCACTGAATAAACAGAGATGCTGTCAGAAGATGTCGTTCTTCCTTAAGCATGGAAGACTTTAAAAAAAAAAAAAAGTCTAATTCTACCTTGTAAAACAGCTTTACATTGACTAAGTTCCATGAAATTTCTTCTGATTCTTTTGTTTTTAACCTTATTTCTTCAAAAAGCTATTATATAGTTATTATCCAGTGTAAACAGTTATCTTGTCATGACTAGATCTAGAGTTTTCTATCTGATTATCTAGTCATCAGTACACTGAAAAGGCAGGTGTTTCATAAGGAACATTAGTAAATAAAAACCAACATATTATGGAAATAATAAGTATTACATATCAATATTAACTTGGTAAATATAACACGTGGTATACTATATCATGTAATATAATATTTCAGTTTATGAAGTTTTCTCTAACAGGCAAAACCCCCCAAATTTTAATATTTTAAATCCACAACAGAATACACACTTTATTATTAAATAGACTCAAAAGAAAATATCATTGTGCTTATATTTTCTTATCTTTCAAATAGTAATAAGTAACTTAATTGAATATATTTCTAGGAAGGCCAAACGATTTTTTCTGTTATCTACGATTCCAAATTTGTCTCTAGTGAGTGGGCTTGTGCTTGTCTTTTATACCAATTGATTTTCTTGTATTATTTCTCCAAATGAAAGAATTGGTTTCAAAGGTCAGAGTTTGGGTAACCTTGGGCTTTCAAAAAAACCTGCCATATTGTTACTTAAAGATGCAGACTCACTTATTGCTTTCACAAATTGTTTTGGGATGCTTTACCCTGCTTTTTATGTTTTATCCTTCATGTTAAATACCAATGAGAGAATAACACGTACTATGTTCTCAATATTCTTCTATTTGCAAGTGTTTTCCATATGATTCATTCTGTAATAACTTTTTTTTCTCATAGTCATCAGCAATAGGTCAGCCCAGAAAGCAAACAGAGAAGAAACTCGTCACATTTACTTTCTTCCTGATTTCTTTAAGTCCTCGTCATCATTTCAAGACTAAGCTTTGCTATATTCACTGCATTCCATTTTTGTTTTTCTAATCTGTGATATTAGGGAAAGATCACACTTGTTCATTATTTATGGGCCTTTAGACTCTGTATAATGGGGGAAAATTGGTTTCAATTCAGTGAATATTTATGATGTAACTTTATACGTATCTCTTAATTACAGTCAAACTAGTTTTCTATTATTCCCAGTTTATGTTGGCTTGCCGAATGAACGGATCTCTTAGTCCAAGCAATTCAACCAACTAATTAGTATAAATGGTAAATTATTTGATGAACTTGGCGAATTTTCTGAGGCTGTCAATATGATTTGAGAGATATCCGAATGTATCCAAGGCATGAAATGTAGATATTCTATAAGGAGATTTCCATATGAAATGATTAAGATCACTTTGTTTAAAAAAACCAGAATTAGCACTAAGACAGTTTTTTGTTTTTTAAGCACCAAACTATTGATAGGAAAGTAACTTAAAAAAATTTCAAATGAATATATGGACATTTTGTTTGTGACTTAAAATTGATCTCATTAGATTCATTTTACTGGCGTGGCTCAGGCTGATTTTATACTGCTCTTAAATGAAAATCTTTTTTCTCAGGGTACTTTCAAATTACTTTTATGTGACATGTCCAAAGTGTATCATTTACAGTTCAGATTAGTTTGGAAAACTGAGATTAAGGACTTCCTGAAGACAGAGAAAGGAAATAAAGCAGAAAAACTGTGAAAATTGTGATAAAAATTTCTGAAAGCACACCTTTGTATATGTCTTAAATTGTTATTAATATCTATAGCTATGATTTCTGACATTTTATTATGGTACTCATTTATTAACCATGATACTCTCAAAATGTAATTGGTCACTTACATTCTATATTTTCATTATTATTTGCAGTGGATTGGTTGCCATAGTTACTTCACTTTCAGCACTATTTGTCAACTTTTTAACATAAGGTTTTTCTGCATAATTTTGCCTATTAGGTCATTTAGATAATTTAGTGTTACTGGATGGTGGAAAAGTTGATTAAAGGACAAGAAATGATTGCTTTGAGATTACTAAGATATGAATTTGGAAGACATTTTTCTATAAAATGACTTTTATGTGTAGAAATGAAATTTATATTTTTGTAGGTTATGAGTGTTACTTTTACAACTATTTTGAACAGTATACACTACTCAATTTTGGCAAAACTGCCTTCCTTTGTTGACTAACTACATGTTCTGGGCCAGAGTAAACCAGAGACCATGTATAAAGTAATATAATATTTATTCTGGCATATGTGATCCAAGAGAAATTAAACTTTAAAAACTAATCTCCAAAGCACATTCTACCAGAAACAATAGTACATCCTGTGGTATCTTGTCACCTGTAAACACCACAGATTTCAGGGGAGCTAAAGATTGAGACTAGCACACAATTTTTTTTTACATGACAGTTTTTACATGGAAATTTTGCACACATTTATTCTGAGGTTCGGAGTTTGTGGCCATTTTCACTTTTGTAAGGCACTCTGGAGGAACATTTCAGGTTAGGCAATAACCCAACACAAATGTATTAAGCTCAGAAGAAGGAAGTTACCAATGCAAAAGTAGTGCCCAGGGGGCCAGTTTACGGTAGTAGCTAATTGCCAGAATTCTAGGGTGCTGGATACACACAAAGAGTTTTATATTTTATTTCCAACCACAGTTCAGCATTAAAGATATGACCACAGAAATGCATTGTTTTGTCTGTCTTACCTAAAGTTGGAGAAAGAAGTAGTTCCAGAGTCATAAATGGGCTCAGTGCTTATTGCAAAAGGAGAATAAATAAGGTAGTGCTTCCTCCACCTCACAAGACCTGGAAGACCCCTCGGTTCTCTACATACTCTTGGCATCTGTCCCAGCAGCTAAACTGGCTATCCTCAAAGCTTCCTTTGCAAGGATGCCTGTGTTTTCAGTAGGCAAAGGGCTATGTTATGACCAAAAAAATTTAAAAAAAAAAAGTGTTGGGAGGCTGAGGCCGGCGGATCACAAGGTCAGGAGTTTGAGAACAGCCTGGCCAATATGGTGAAATCCCATCTCTACTAAAAATACAAAAATTAGCCGGGTGTGGTGGGCACCTATAGTCCCAGCTACTCGGGAGGCTGAGGCAGAAGAATCACTTGAACCTGGGAGGCTCTTGTCCTTCCAGAGGTTGCAGTGAGCCAAGATCATGTCACTGCACTCCATTCTGGGCAACAGAGGGAGACTCCATCTCAAAAAAAAAAAAAAAAAAAATTGGAGATAAGTATTGTGCCATCTCATTGCTAGAACTGGGGCAGAGTGCTATCTTTTTGACATCTGGGGAAGGTTTCCCCTTTATAGAATGCAAATGAAATTACTTCAAGTCCTCTCATACAGTATCCGAATGATATTCCATTTTCACCACCCCAAGGTGTTGACCTGATACACTCTCAACATGTTTTGGTGGTTTTATTTTTCATTTATAGACATTTTATTGGGTTCTTTCTCAGTGTACCTGTTTATTTTTATAGCCTTCTACCTTTATTGTTTCTTTTCTTTTAAACTTTTCTTTACTAAGTGTAAACATATTTAAAGTGGAAGTACTAGAGAAACCTATTTGTTTTGCTCGTTGACTCTCCCTTGAGGGGATGTTTTTCTTGGAATGGTCCATTTTTTTTTTTTTTTTTTTTTTTTTTTTTTTTGTGAGGTCCTCTTCCTTGTGGATTATTTTTCTGTTGGAGTCTGGTGTGCTGGGTTGTAGACAGGTTTCCATGGAGCGTTTTCGAGTTTGCGTCTGGCAGGTGCCTGAATGGTATCTCTGGTCCACAGCCATTTTTATGTTAATTAGTTTCCTTAGAAGATTTCAGCACAATGAGGACAGCATACACTTCATTTCCAAACCCACACTTAGGACAGACTTAGAATTTTGCTTTTTCACAAGAGCATGTTTTGGTTTATTTTGAATTTCTCTACCAGGTCTCTGAAAAAGACAAGTTTCTCTTCTGGGTTTCTTGGTCATTAGGTGATATTTTCTAGCTCTTTTTCCCCAGGGTCCCTAGTTTCAGCAGAGCTCACAGCTTTAGCTCCCTTCCTTGTACCCAAATCACTTTTTCTGAACCCACTTGACATTTCCGAATGTTCTCTGCAACTGTCAGTTGGAGGGGGGTAGGGATAAAAGAAATCCTGTCTCCTGGAATATCTAGGTCTGAATTGATTTGTGTTAATGTGAGCTCTCATGATTTTTTTTTTTTTTTTTTTTTTCACTGAGTATCTGCTCCCTGGACAAGAGGATCCAGGGGGACAGCTTAGAGAGTGTTGTCTAAGGCATGATTATTGCTATGGTAACACAGGAGTGGCTTTATTTAAAGTTTTGGTGGAGCCAGCACCAGGCTTTATTCATATTGATTGGTGAGAGGGAGATTGAAGAAGGGAAGTAGGTGAGGTGGGCAGTCAGGGGCCAGCCTGGGCCAAGTCAGATGGTGACTATAAAAGTGGTGAGCAGCAGATGGGTGCCCAGAGAGAGGCCTGGTTTAGGGTGGGTGAAATCGCAATAGCACCTCATACTTCTTGTAGAAGTGGAAGAAGGCCTCTATTTCCTGCTTTTATGTATTTGTCCTTGGAATGAGAAATGATAACATTCAGGATATGTGTGCCCTAGTGTAAACATCTAAGAAAGTAATCTCATGGGATAGAGGGTAAGTCGGCAGATTTCCCAGGATGTGCCATCTTTATTCTAAGAAAACTCAGTGTTTTTAATATATCTAATATACTATCCAGGGGTGTATCTGTGTATGCAGTGTATGCAGACACAGTATCTGTGCCTGCATATTTGTGTGCATGTGTATGTGTGTGTATATATATGTGTTGTGTATGTATATGTACATATATGTATGTGTCTGTGTGCATATAACCAGGTAGTATCTTTGGTGTTGATGACTGATTAGTAATGGTGAAGGAAACTTCATCCAACCAAAAGGTAATTGTGACATGTCCAGTATTTCCAGGCACTTTTTTAGGCACAGAAGATTCAGCAGCAAATAAAATAGCAAGATTCTTGGCCTCCCGGAATTTACATTCTTGCACAGAGAGGCACACAATAAACAAAATAAGTTAGTGAAACACCTAGTGTATTAGATAGAACTAACAAGGATGGAGAAAAATAAAGCAAATAAGGAGGACACAGAGCGTTGGTAGAGGTGTTTGCAATTTTAAATGGAGGAAAGGGTGACAGCCAGGCAGAGGAGAAAGCAATGGCAAAAGCCTGCGCTGGGGGTGGAGGAGGCCATTTGGTTGGAATCACATGAGCTGGGGCAGGCGGAGTAGAAGATGCAGCCAGAGAGATGCTAATTTTATTGTGCGGCAGACAGCCTGAAGGGCAATCTCTGTGGAACTGTGAACACTGGGCGAAAACTCTAGTATCTGCGTAAACTGATTCTTTGGATTAAAGGGTGATGCAGGATTATGGGTGGGTGTCGGAGAGGACACATTTTGTTCCCAGGGTCAGCCTCAGGAAAGGCAGAGTCCGTGAAGCGTTTCTCTGAGGCCCGTCTTACCTACTTCAGCAGGCTCAGCTTGTCCTGACTCCCAGCACCATTCCTTCAGCATCCTGTGCTCAGCTGTGATGCTTCCAAAGTCACTGACAAACTCGTCCCTGAACAGCCAGGACCTGGCTGACACTGATTTAAGGTTCACTTAAATCACTGATTCACTTTGCCTCTTTAAGATGCTTGAAGATGAACATTCTTTAAGACTCAAAGATAATTTAATTTGATTCCTTGCACACAGAAAGTTACTTTTGTACTTAACTGTGTGTGTGGCATTGTACTAGGTACCTCAGGGAGATACAAAGAGGAGTGAGACATGATACCTGCTCCCAGGGGACTTGATGCATAAGACAGGGATGGGAAGGAAAGAGACTTTCACAACCAACCATGAAGTTCTGCTAATGATAGCACTTCAGAAACGGTTAACAACCAGCGTAGAAGATATTTTTTGGGACGGAGAACTTGTAATTTTTAAAACATAAGGATGCCAGCAACTGCAAAAGCTGGTCTTGTGTTTCCCTGTGATCTCAGCCCCCTGTTTTAGCCTGGACAACCTGCAGCACTGTTGGGTGGTGTGAGGCAGTGGGAAGAGCCTGGGCTGGTGGGACTGTTCCCAGGGTTGGATCCTGCCTGCTAGCTGAGGGACCTTAGGAAGTTTCTTGATCTCTCTGTAGCTCAGTTTTCTCATGGGCAAATGAGGAAGAAAATAGTAGCTACTGCACAGGGTGTTTCAGAAGAACAAGCGAGTTAACATCTGTCATGTACTAAGAATAGTGCTTGGAACAAAATAAGGCCTCTGCAAATGTTATATATTATCCCAAGCAGCAAACCCACTTCTTCCTCTTTTCTAGCCACCAATTCTCGCTAGTTACTTTATCTTTATTAATAATTGATGCTTGCATAAACAAATAACACAACCTTTTCTTCCATTAGGAGCAATCTGGAAACTTTCAAGAGATAAATATATGGAGAGATCCTATAAACCCTGCGGGGAAAAAGTTCTTAAATTTCAGAATTGTTCAGTGTTACAGGAGTTTCTGGATAGGTGAGCTTCTAGAATTCAACATTAACGAATGTTACTTAGCAGTATTTCAACATAATTTTCTTTATAGCAAGTGTTTTAGTAAGTAGAAAAATAATTAAAAGCATGAATATATGTATATATAAATTACAAGTAACTTCTGTGCTTTCCAGTTATTTGTAAATTAAAACTTAGAAATTTTATCTCACCTGCATCTGTACAGAATTTTTAAAGGGTGTTTCGAAGGTCTTAGAATCTGTAATTCATGACATACAAGGAAGCTAAAAATGTTTGATTTGTTCAGAAGCTATTGTAGGTTTGTCTAGTCACATTTCACATCTGTAATCTGAGAATTTGCTAAGCTACTTGCTTATGAATAAGCTGACTCACAGCACACCCAATTCATGCTTGAGTTTGTAAAAAAAACAAAGTCTTTTGTAGTGGCATAGCTGCTACCAAGTAGAACTTGACTCACAGTTTTTCTAAAGGAACATATGATTGAGGGAGGACAAAATATGAAAAGTAGTTGGCAAAAAATTGGGGAAATATATGATCTATGAGAAGTGAGAGAGAGAGTGCGCGCACGCGCGTGTGTGTTCAAAGCATAGTATTTGAACATCAAGGATGCCTTAAGGTATTTTTACAGAATCTCTGAAGGATCCTGTGGAGGAAGAGAAAAACTAGGCAGTCCCAAATCTCATTTAGAACAACTCTCACTTTTTGTTTTACACAGTGGACTTCTGAGTGAAAACTTCTTTTGAACAAATTTTTTTAGAAGCAAAACATTTGAAAGTCCCTGTTACAGACCAAACTCTTCATTGCTAACCTATTTTGCCCATCCTGAAAGGGCCAGTACCTTGCATGATGCTTCTCACAAGAGGAATTCAACAAACATGCATTCAGTGAATAAAGAGAATAGAAAAATGCACCCCATCCATTTGGTTGCTGCATAGAATATATTTACGGGAAAAGTAGGAACCAAGATTTCCAAGGCTGCTGCAGCTGAAGCATGGAAAGACATGGATTGCCGCACTAGGGGTTTTACACTTGATTTGGTCAGTAGTGGGAAGTACTTGTTAAATTAAATAAGCAGGGGCAGGCACGGTGGCTCACACCTGTAATCCTGTACTTTGGGAGGCCGAGGCGGGCGGATCACAAGATCAGGAGATCAAGACCATCCTGGCTAACACGGTGAAACCCTGTCTCTACTAAAAATACAAAAAATGAGCTGGGCGTGGTGGCGGGCGCCTGTATACCCAGCTACTTGGGAGGCTGAGGCAGGAGAATGGTGTGAACCCGGGAGGCGGAGCTTGCAGTGAGCCAAGAAAGCGCCACTGCACTCCAGCCTGGGCAACAGAGCAAGACTCCGTCTCAATAAATAAATAAATAAATAAATAAATAAATAAATAAATAAATAAAATTAAGTAAGCAGAAAGAAATTAGCCTGAGGCTGTCTTCATACTTCGAGTTTCTACATAACAAACTGCAACCTTAGTATGTAAACAAACCAAAACCTAATTTAGGAGTATGTTTTTTGTAACAAATAGCTAGGTTTTAGCCAGTCACAGGTGGCCAACTCATCATACCATGCCCAAATAAGGTAGGTGCCTCATCACACTGTACCCCAATAAGGCAGACACCTAGCTGTAGCCAATCAGGTAATTTCTCTACTTTCCTTTCATGCTCAGCCTATAGAAACTTGCTGCTCCCTATGGTGAGCAGAGCTCTCTGAACCTCTTCTGGTCCTGAGTATTACCCAATTCCTAAATTGTTCTTCACTCAAACTCTATTAAATTTAATTTGCCTAAAGTTTTTAACATACCTTTTTTTAATTTTTAAAGTTTTCAAATTTTAGATAAAAATGTGTTGAGATGTAATTCCCATACAATTCACCCATTCCAAGTGAATAATAAGATGTTTTTATTATACTCACATGTACATGCAAGCAACATCACAGTAAATTTTAGAATATTGTTATCACTTCAGAAAGAAACCTTGTTTCTTTTAGCTGTTCTCTCCTATTTCCCTATCCCCTTCCTCCAGACCTAAGCAACCAGTAGCCTACTTTGTCTCTAGATTTTCCTGTACTGGACATTTCATATAAATAAATAGTCATATGTAGACTTAGAACAATATCTTTAAGGTTCATTTACTTAGCATAGCATCTTCAAGGTTCTTCATGTTGTAGCATAACTCAGTACTTCATTCCTTTTTATGACTATTATAATAATTAAAAAAATTTAGATGCTGACTTTAAAAAAATTCAACTTTTATTTTATAAACAGGGGATACATGTATGGATTTGTTATATGGGAATATTGTGTGATGCTGAGGTTGGGGATACAGACCCTGGCACTCAGGTAGTATGCACAGTACCAATAGGTAGGTTTTCAACCCATGCCCTCCTCCTCCCTCCCTCCCCATTCTTGTAGTCCACAGCATCTATTATTCCCATCTTTATGTCAGTGTGTGCTCAATATTTAAAGGATATTTAAGTGAGAGCGTGTGGTATTTAGTTTTCTGTTCCTGAGTTATTAGCTTAGGATGATGGCCTCCAACTGCATCCATATTGCTGCAAAGGACACGATTTTATTCTTTTTTAATGGCTGTGTAGTATTCCATGGTGTGTATGTACTACATTTTCTTTATCCATTCTACCATTGATGGGCACGTGGGTCGATTCCATGGCTTTGCTATTATGAATAGCGCAGCAATGAACATACAAGTGAATGTTCCTTTTTGGCAGAAGGATTTATTCTCCTTTGAGTATATACCCAGTAATGAGATTGCTGTGTGGAATGGTAGCCCTGTTTTAAGTTTTCTGAGAAATCTCAAGACTGCTTTGCACAGTGGTTGGACTAATTTGCGTTTCCACTAGCAGTATATAAGAGTTCACATTTCTTTGCAGCCTCACCAGCATATGTTGTTTCTTGACTTTTTAATAAGAGCCATTCTGATTGGCATGAGATGTATCTATTTGTGGTTTTGATTTGCATTTCTCTGATGATTAATGATGCTAAGCATTTTTTCATGTTTGTTGACCACTTATATATCTTCTTTTGAGAAGTGTCTATTCACTTCTTTGCCTATTTTTTAATGAGATTATTATTTTTTTGCTTGCCAATTTGCTTAAGTTCCCTGTAAATTCTGGATATCAGGCCTTTGTTGGATGCATAGTTGGTGAATATCTTCTTTCATTCCGTAGATTGTCTCTTTACTCTGTTGATAGATTCTTTTGCTGTGCAGAAGCTCTTTAGTGTAATTAGGTCCTACTTATCTATTTTTGTTTTTGATGCAATTGCATTTGGGTATGTAGCCAAAAATTCTTTGATCAGTCATTAGCTAAGAGAAAAAAAAATTCTTTGCCAAGGTTAATGTCAAAAGAATATTTCCCAGGTTGTCATCTAAGATTTTGTAGTTTAAAGTGTTACCTTTACATTTTGTTTGATTTTGAGATAATTTTTATGTATGGCGAAAGGTAGGGGTCCAGCTTGTCTTTCGTGTATGGCTAACCAACATACTAATGCTTCTCAAGGAGGCTCATATGATTCAGGTTTGGCTTTTAATTAAAAGTAATTTATGTTGTTTTGAATAGGGAGAAAAAGTGGTATAGAAGACTATTTGGAATTTTAGATGATACTTTAGACTAAACCGGGTCATGCCAGTGGGAATAAATGTGAGGAACAGAGGAGGTAGAAGAGATTGAATTGGCAATTGATTTGGTGTAAAAATGGGAGATATATTTTACTTCGAGATTTTTTCTTTCTTCTTTCTTTCCCTCCCTCCCTCTTTTCTATCTTTCTCCTTTCCTTTCCTTTTCCCTCCCCTCCCCTTCCCTTTTCTTTCCTTCTTTCTTTCCCTCCTCCCCACTCCCTCCTCCTCCCGTGCTGCAGCCTCCTTCTCCTCCTTCTCCCCCTCCCCTCCC
>NW_016809297.1:1136246-1144964 GCF_001698545.2 Rhinopithecus bieti | reverse complement strand
ACAGTAGAGGAAAAAAAAAAACTTCAAGATTTTAACCTAAAAGATTTCTAGTGATGAGGTGAAAGAATAAATGTGGGATCGACTTATTGTATCTGAAGGGCAGTGGATGATGGAGGACGAAAACAGGCCATGAGAAATGGAAAGAAGCAGACTTTTGATTTAATGTTTGGAGCAAACAGTTTATTTTTAACTTCCCTAGTATTTATTCTCTGCCACTGAAAACTCAGACTCAGGAGTGAGGCCCCATGAGATACCTGGATTTTGGTAAATGAATTTCTGTGTTATTTCATTTAGGTCCCTTTGCCTAAGTTTCACCTGCTGTGGTCCTTCTGAAATAGGGCCTCATCCTTATTCTTCCAGAACCTTTCTAAAAGTAGCATTCAGTAACTGGAACTCTGCTATCTGCTCTCAGAATTCCCTTATGCTGTCTGTTGGGATATCTAAATGTTGCCTGCTTTTGGGTATTTCCATGCTCTGTTTTACTTGTTGGGGCTCCCTGGCGCTCCAAGTTGAATCTCTCCTCTGGAATTGTTTGTCTGCGATTGACTGCCACTTCTAGGTAATGTTTTCTGCTTGGTTGATTGAATTTTCTACAAAAATTAGCATCAGAGTCTGAACATTCAATGCTGCCTGGCTCTCGGAGGTCTCTTTCCAGGGTCCTTGCTCCCTCACTTTATGCCCCGCACGCTGAATTGGATTGGATCATTCCTCAAAGGCACTAAGTGCTTTCCTGCCTCAGCTCTTTGTATAACTCATTGCTCTGTTCTAAAGGGTCATTCTACTTTCTTCTTAGAACAACTGGCTATTTTGGTTTTGTTTTGTTTTGGTACAGGGTCTGGTTTTGTCACCCAGTCTGAAGTGCAGTGGCGTGGAGTGCAGTGGTGTGACCTTGGCTCACTGCAACCTCCACACCCTGAGCTCAAGTGATCCTCCTACCTCAGCCTCCTGAGTAACTGGGACTACAGGTGCGTGTCACCAAGCCTGGCTGTGTTTTTGTATTTTTAGTAGAGATGGAATCTCGCCATGTTGCCTAGGCTGCAACTGGCTATTTTTGCCACCATTTCAGAAAAGCCTCCGTAGCCATTGTGTCTAAGAAAGTAGGCTTCCCTTGCCATCATCTATTCTTTTCCCCATTTCCTTCCTTCATGGGTATTTCATAGATACTTTAATATCTGCAAGTATTTTTTTCATCTGTTCACCTGTGTCTTCATTGTTTCCCCCATTATATTGTACACTCTATATCACTGTTGCACTTCCAGCGCTAAGCATAATATGTGTTCCAAAAGTATTTGCTGACGGAATACATGTGCCCTTTTATATGATGTGAAAGTTGGTAATTGGGAGCAAAAGCCAGTTTTTAGGGCTTTGAGATGTGATTGGGTTGAGAATAATTTGTGGAAAACTAAATACCAATAACTCAAGAAATGGGTGGCAAGAGAAGATAATAGTTTGAGAGAGTAGCAGGGTGGATAAAGGTTTATTTTAGAGTAGATGCCATCTGAGCTTGTTAGAGATAACAAGGAAAGGATTTCCAAGGACTGCAAGAATTGAAGAGACACAATGATTGAAGAAATACAATGATCCATGGTGAAGCAGTGGAAAAACTTAGGAGGAAAGGTTTTCCTTGACAATCAGAAGGTAGAATATCTCTTCTTCAGCAGCAGATAAAAATTTGGAGGACAGCAGGAGGGAAGCTGATGGGGTTCGGTATGGTTGTTTTTCATCACCCATGTAGGTGGGGGGTAGTTTTGTCTACTTAAACAAGGTTGGGTATTATAGAAGGAAAATACTTGAAACAGTAGCTGAGATCGGAGAGCCTGACTTCAGACAGCCAGGGTTTATGACCTTTCTTCAGAAAAATCAATTGCTTTTCAATTAGAGAAGTTATACGGTAGAGATTGTGGAGTTACCATTCACTTAGGGACTTTTCCATTTGTTTTCTTTTTTTATTTTGCAGTTTCATATTAGTGTGAGATAAACTGACAGTATTTTGTGGGTCATTTAGCAGATATTTAGGATAAGGGGAAAATGACATTAGAGAGAGAAAGGAGAGTTCCTGTTATATTAAATAATATAGTAACTTTTTTTATTGCTTGACATGGGGTGCATATTCTATTTGAGACTTTTTTTTTCCTGCTAGAATTAAATCTTCTTTGCAAGGTTAGTTATACTTAGGGGATAATTTTTTTTAAAGCTAAAAGTGTTATTCAACTTGATGACTTCTCACTTGACTAAAAGAGTGAGAATAACATTGGTTGCTAAATTTGATAAATTGTGTATGCATTGGGGCCTCAGCCTCTCCATTTTTAAAAAGTGTATAATAGTAATGAACTACATTGGGTTGCTAGGAAGAAAATAAACAATGATATTGTAAAGGGCTGGCTAAATATTAAATGCTATACAAATACCTTTGGTGCTGCTATCCAGGAAGGACTCATGATCTTTTAGATAAAGTTTATTAAATTCCGAGGGAAGAACATGAATGAACAACAAAGTAGGCATTGCTATTGGCAATCAGTCCCCTGATATATTACTGATAAGCAAGACTGGTTTTCAGTTATACTTTCCTGTTGAGGAACTGCAAACACTTTAGTACATGATTTTACAAATAGTCTTAGTCTCATGAAGCAGGGGGCCATCTTTACAAAGAAAGGAAGCTTGATCAGAGAATATGAGACTTGATAAGGATCAGCAAGATGGCAGATGAAAGGGGAAATTTACATTAACATCTGGTTCTGTAGGTAATGAGTCACATTCTCTACGATTCCAGCAGGCTTGCACCAAGAACAATTCCTGGTACCTAGTAGGTGTTCAATAAATGTTCATTGCTTCAGTGAATATTATTTTAAAAATGTCCCATTGTTTAATCGCCAGTCCGCTAATCAGTGTGAAATACATTCTGCTTTCCTCTGCAACAATAGATTTGTTCATGACTAAGGGTTTCATATGGGTTTTAGGATTAGGATTGTAATTTTGAGGTTATATCCCATCCCCCAAATAAAATGAGAAGTGATCTAAGTGGAGTGACAGTCAGTCTCTTTCCTGAGTGTTACATGTTACTGTTTGCAGCGTACTTTTATATTCATTTTCTCTGCCAACCCTACTAGGGTAGAAAACGTGAAGTCTCTACCCTAGTAGGGTAGTCTCTATTTAACTTTGCTTAACCAAGCATGAAGGGTAGGTAATAGTTCCATTTTTCTGAAGAGTAAACTGAAATTTCAAGAGATTATTTTCCTGCCTAACATGTTACCGTTAGTACTTTGCAGAAACAGGGCTAGAAATGAGATCTCCTAGTTCATAACCCCATGTTTTTTTCTGTCCTAAAACAAGAAACAAAACAAAACAAATAAATACATAAATAAAACTTCAGGATAAGTCCTTTAATAAAACTATAAATTACAGTAGCAAGAATCTGTGTTAAATAAGAATAAAATGCCTAGGAGTCTATTATTATTTTTATCAAATATTGTATTAGCTAGAGTAATAGAAATAGCAAACACTATTGCTAGATACTCTCATAAGTGCTTAATTTAGTGCTCATAACAATTCTTTGATGTAAGTACAGCAAATATTGCTATCAAATCTATTTTATCATTGAGTTTGAGTAGCAAAATTGGAAAATGATAATATCATACTTTCCAAATCAATTTGGTTCCTCATTTTAAGACAGCAAGTAGTAGGAGTTTAAATAGCAAGATATTTATTCCAATCCATTTAGTTCCTATATTTAGACAATGAGGATACTTACATTATTATATTTGCTTTATATAAGAGGAAACTGAGGCCAATGGAAGTGAAGTAACTTGCCAAAGGCCACACAGGGCTTCAATCCAGGCAGTCTAGCTCCGGAATAAGTTCTTATTTACTAGACTATTCTATCCTTTACCAGGACCCCCAGTAATGTACCAGAAAGTTCAGGGCCTTAAGTTTTGAGGAGAAGGAAAAAAATAGTAAAAACAAGGGATTATTACAATATAGTCAGGAAATGAGAAGGGAGAATAGCTCTAATGATGTGGGTAGGTGAATTTGGACCAGATGACATTCACTTACCTATGGTTTTACTTCAAAACCTGGGAATCAACAGATGCATTTTCTCTAAAATATCTGCTGCTCAGAAACTCTATGTATTATAATGTTATTAGAAAAGTGATTAACCCAGCTGGGATCAGTATTAGCTACTTTACCTTCCTTCTAGGTGTTCGTCTGAAATTCCAGCTCTGGAGTACATGCTGAACAGGTTCTGCTTCATTCAGCAAGTTATACCAGAGAAAACTATTCATTAGTACTGTTTCCTAAGTGATACTTGCTGGGCAATATTTCTAAGAGATGTTCCCTAGAAAAATGGTTCTCTGGTCAAACAAGCTTGGAAATCACTGTATTATATAGTGAGGATCTCATGGAGGATTGCACATTGGCATATTAAAGGTTTTATGAAGTTTTGCAGGAAAGAAGTCATTTAACTTTGGTTAACCAAGCATTATTCAGCCTATTTAATAAAACATTTTTTAAGGAGCTTCATTGTTGTAATTATCTATTAACATTCATGGAACAAACTTCAAGAAATCTTGAATTAATGTAAAAAAATCTCATTAAAATAGATATTTTACAGACTCAGACCACAGCTTAGTTGACATGATAATGTACAGTCTATTCAGAGAAAAATACAGTACTTGACAGTCTTTAATGTCAATAATGCTCCCATGTGCACAGTTTCTTTTATGTACATTATATCATTTGACTCTTAAAACCACTACTTGAGAAAGTAGGGTAGATATTATTAAAGTTAATGTAAGAAAAAATGAGGCTGAAAAGGGTAGCATCACCAGCTACTCAGACGCTCAGAGATATGGTGGTTGATGACAAGACACTGCTTCACAAATGTACCAAACCACCTTATCTCTTGTGATCTTGCTTGGTTGGGGGGACTTGTGTTTAGAGTTGTATTTTTCATAATGGTTGCTGATTTATGTTGATCTGGCAACATCCTCTTTGGTGATTCCCATTAACGGTCATTGGAAAACACCTTACATAACATCTGGCTGCAGTGGAAAGAGAAGTTTACGGTCATAGAAAGAAAGATACAAAAACAAATAATCTATGAGTAAAGATTAGTATGAATTTGTGTTCCAGAGAATTGAAATAACTAAAAAATACAGTATAAAAAATGATAAAGATTGGTTATTATGGAGTTGTGTTCACTTTCACAAAAATTACTGGACATTGAGTAATAGCCCACAAATGAATAAGAATTATAATTACAATGTTCTTCAAGCAAGTAGGTGTAGAGGTTTGTCTCTAAAATTTTTTTCAATAGAATTACAGAATTTTACATTTGAGAATGGTTTGAGAGGTCAGTTAATCCAGATCCTTTATTTTACAAATAAGGAAATAGGCCAAGATGAGTTAAGGGCTCTAACAAACACTTACTGCTTTAGTGCAAAACTAGACAAGATCCCAATCATCTCACTCTTCAAGAAAAGGCTTCTTGGAAATTTGGGAGCAAGATGGCCAAATAGAAACCGCCAGTGATTGTCCTCCCCACAGGAATACCAAACTGAACAACTATCCACACAAAAAAGCACTTTCATAACAACTGAAAATAAGATTAGTGATCACAGTGCTTGGTTTTTACATCATATCAAGAAGCACTGAAAGGGGTAGAAGACAGCCTTGAATCACTGACATCACCCTTCCCCATTCCCTGACAACAGCCATGTGGCACAGAGAATCTGTGTGCTTGTTGGGGGAGGGAGAATACAGTGATTATGGGACTTTGCGTTGGAACTCAGTGCTACCCTGTCACAGTGAAAAGCGACACAGGACAGAACTCGCTTGGCACCCACAGAAGGAGCATTTAGACCTGCCTGAGCCAGAGACAAATCATCCATCCTTGCGGTTAGAACCTGAGTTCTAGCAAGCCCTGCCGTCATGGAGTACATTGCTCTGGGGTCTTGAATAAACTTGAAAGGCAGTCTAGGCCATAAGGACTACAATTCCTGTGGAGGTGTGGACTTGGGTACATGTGACCTAGTGAGACACCAGCTAGGGTGGCCAAGGGAGTGCTTGCACCACCCCTCCCCCAGCTCCAGGCACTGCAGCTCATAGCTCCAGGAGAGACTCCTTCCTTCTGTTTTAGAAGAGGAGAGGGGAGAGGAAAGAGGACTTTGTCTTGCAACTTGGATATCTGTTCAGCCACAGTAGATAGGGCACCATAGTCCTGAGGCCCCCATTCCAGGCTCTAGCTCCTGGACGACATTTCTAAATACTCTGTGGGCCAGAAGGGAACCCACTGCTTTGAAAAGAAGGACCCAGTCCTGGGAGGATTCATCATCTGCTGACTAAAGAGCCCTTGGACCCTGTATATTCAGCAGTGATGGCCAGGAAATACTTGCTGTGGCCTTGGGTGAGACTCAGAGCCATGCTGGCCCCAGGTGTGACCCAGTATATTCCCAGCTGTGGTGGCTATGCGGAGGAACTCCTTCTACTTGAGAAAAGAAGAGGGAAGAATAAAGGGGACTTTGTCTTGCAGCATGAGTATCAGCCCAGCCACAGTGGGGTAGAGCAACAGGAGGACTCCTGGAGTCCCCAGTTTCAGGTCTTGGCTCTTAGACAGCATTTCTGGACCTGCCCTGGGCAAGAGAGTAGCCCACTGCCTGAACGGACAGATTCAGGACTGGCAGCATTCACCATAAGCTGACTGAAGAGCCCTTGGGCCTTGAGTGAACACTGGCAGTAGCCAGGCAGTACTCACGGTGGGCCTGGGGCACTGGGGACCATAGGAAGAGATTCTTCCACTTGAGGAAAGGGGAGGGAAGAGTGAGAATAACTTTTTCTTGAGACTTGGGTGCCAGCTCAGTTGCAGTAGAATAGAGCACTAGATAGATCCCTAAGGTTGTCTACTGCAGGCCCTGGCTTCTGGATGGCATCTCTGGACCTGCCCAGAGCCAAGAGGAACTTTCTGCCCTGAAGGGAAGGACACAAGTCTGGCTGTATTTGCAACCTACTGATTATAGAGCCCTTGGGCCTTGGGTGAACATAGGTGATAGCCAGGTAGTGTTCACTCTGGGCCCAGTGCTGTACTGGCTTCAGGTCTGACCCAAAAAAGTTATAGTGGTTGTGACCACAGGGGTGCTCTTTCAATACTCCTCCAGCTCCAGGTAGCTCATCACAGAGAGAGACTCCATTTTCTTGTGGGAAGTTAAGGAATGAGAGCAAGAGTCTGTGCCTGGTAATCCAGGGAATTCTTCTGGATCTTAGCCAAGACAACCAGTGTGGTACCTCTGAGTCTGCAAGAGCAACAGTGTTACTGGACTTGGGGTTTCCCCCAAAGCAGATATGGCTGTAGTGAAGAAAGACAAGATCACAACACCCAAGTCCCTTTGAATACCTAGAAAGCCTTCCTAAGAAGGATGGATACAAACAAACCCAGACTATGAAGACTACGATAAATACCTAACTCTTCAATGTCCAGATGTAGACAAACATCCACCTGCATCAGGACCATCCAGGAAAACATGACCTCACCAAACAAATAAGACACCCAGTGACGTAACCCAGAGATACAGAATTATATGACCTTTTAGATAGAGAATTCAAAATAGCAGTTTTGAGGAAGCTCAACAAAATCCAAGATAACATGGAGAAGAAAGTCAGAATTCCATCAGATAAATTTAACAAAAAGATTGAAATAGTATAAAGAATCAAATTCTGGAGCTGAAAAATGCAATTGAGATAATGAATAATGCATCAGTCTCTTAATAGCAGAATCTATCAAGTAGCAGAAAGAATTAGTGAGCTCAAAAACAGGCGATTTGAAAATACGCCATCAGAGGAGACAAGAGAAAAAAGGAAAAACAATGAAGCATGCCTACAAAATGTAGAAAATAGCTCAGAAGAGCAAATGGAAGAGTTACTGGCCTTAAGGAGGAGGCAGAGAGAGAGAGAGAGAGAGAGAGAGAGAGAGAGATCAGAGTAGAAAGTTTATTCAAAGGGATAACAACAACTTTCCCAACCTAGAGAAAGATATCAATATCCAAGTACAAGAAGGCTATAGAACACTGTGCAGATTTAAACCAAGTAAGACTACCTCAGGATTAACAATAAAACATCCAAAAGCCAAGGATAAAAAAGGATCCTAAAACCAGCAAGACAAAGGAAACAAATACCGTACAAAGGAGCTTCAATAAGTCTGGCAACAGACTTCTCAGTACAAATTTTATAGATCAGGAGAGAGTTGCATGATGTATTTAGAGTGCTGAAGGAAAAAAAAAATGTATCCTAGAATAGTGTATCCAGTGAAAATGTCTTTCAAATATAAAGGAGAGATGCTTCCTCAGACAAACAAAAGCTGAGGGATTTCATCAACACTAGACTTGTCTTATAAGAAATGCTAAAAGGAGTTCTTCAGTCGGAAAGAAAAGAATGTTAATGAGCAGTAAGAAGTCATCTGAAGTTATAAAACTCACTGGTGCTAGTAAGTACACAGAAAAACAGAATATTTGTGTCAAAAAACAACATAGAGTGTAAACTATTCATATGTTGAGTAGAAAGACTATAAGATGAACCTATAAAAATAATAACTACAATAACTCTTCAAGACATAGTATAAAAGATATAAGTAGAAACAACAAAAGTTTAAAAGAAAAGGATGAAGTTAAATAATAGAGTTTTATTGGTTTTCTTTTGCTTGTTAGTTTTAAAAGGAAATTAGTGTTAAGT
>NW_016809297.1:1101545-1135000 GCF_001698545.2 Rhinopithecus bieti | reverse complement strand
AAAAAAAAAAAAAAAAAAATTCAAAAGAATTGATATTATATCAAGCATCTTCTCTGACCACAATGGAATAAAACTGGAAATTGACAAGAGGAACTTTGGAAATGATACAAACACATGGAAATAACATAATATGCTCTTGAATGACCAGTGGGTCAATGAAGACATTAAGAAGGAAATTAAAAAATTTCTTGACACAAATGTAAATGGAAACATATCAGAACCTATGGGATAGCAGTGAAAAAGATACAGTGAAAAGTGAAAGCAGTACTAAAAGGAAAGTTTATAGCAATAAGTGTCTATTTCAAAAAAGTAGAAAAACTTCAGATAAGCAACCTAACAATGCATCTTCAAGAAGTAGAAAAGCAAGAGCAAACCAAACTCAAAATTAGTAGAAGAAATAATAAAGATGAGAGCAGAAGTAAATGAAAATGAAATGAAAAAAACTCAAAAGATTAATGAAACAAAAAGTTGGGGTTTTTGAAAAGATAAAATTGACAAACCTTTTGCCCAACTAAGGAAAACAGGGAAAGCCCAGATGAACCAGAGATGAAAAAGGAAACATTACAATTGATATCACAGAAATTCAAAGGATCATTAGAGGCTACTATGAGCAACTATATGCCAATGAATTGGAAAACCTAGAAGAAATGGTTAAATTCCTAGACACGTATAACCTCCCAAGATTGAACCATTAAGAAATTAAAAGCTGAACAGACCAATAACAAGTAATGAGAGCAAAGTCATAATATAAAGTCTCCCAGTAAGGGAAAGCCCAGGATCCAATGGCTTCACTGCTGAATTTTATCAAACATTTACAGAGAAATTAACCAATTAACCAATCTTAATTCTGAAAAACAGAGGAAGAAATAATTCCAAACTCATTTTTCTGAGGCCAATATTACCCTGATAACCAAACAAAGACACGTCAACAAAAGAAACGGACAGGCCAATATCTCTGATCAACATTGATACAAAAATCCTCAACAAAATATAAGCATACTGAATTCAACAACACATTAAAAAGATCATTCATCATGATCCAGTGGGCTTTATTCCAGGGATTTGAGAATAGTTCAACATATACAAATCAATCAATGTGTGATACATTATATTCAACAGCATGAAGGACAAAAACCATATAATAATTTCAAATGATGTCGAAAAAGCATTTTATACGATCCAACATTCCTTAGTGATAAAAACCTTAAAAAAAACTTGGCATAGAAGATACATACCTCAACACAATAAAAGTCATATTCGACAGACCCACAGCTAGTATCATACTGAAAGGGGAAAACCTGAAAGCCCTTCCTCTAAGCTCTGGAACATGACAAGGATGCTCACTGATATGTTAGCAGTGTTATTCAACATAGTACTGGAAGCCCTAGCTAGAGCAATCAGACAGGATAAAGAAAGGGAATCCAAAAAGGAAAGGGAGAAGTCAGGTTATCTTTGTTTGCAGCTATTATCTTGTATTTGAAAAAACCTAAAGACTCCACCATTCACCAATGAAGAACATTTTTGGTAAATTTGCAGGATACTAAAATCAACGTGCAAAAATTAGTATTATTTATCTCTCTCTCTTTTTTTTTTGAGACAGGATCTCACTCTGTTGCCCAGGCTGGAGTTCAATGGCATGATCTTGGCTCACTGCAACCTCCGCCTCCCAGGCTCAAGTGATCCTCCCACCTCAGCCTCCCAGGTAGCTGGGACTACCAATGTGCACCACTGTGCCTGGCTGATTTTGTGTGTGTGTGTGTGTGTGTGTGTGTGTTTTGTAGAGACAGGGTATCATCATGCTGCCCAGGGTGGTCTCGAACTCCTGAGTCGAGCAATCCACCTGCCTCAGCCTCCCAAAGTGCTGGGATTACAGACGTGAGCCACTTATGGTAACCTTAAGTCAAAAAAACTACAACAAATACAAAACAAATAAAAAACAAGGAATTAAAAAAAAAGAACCACCAGAGAAAATCACCTTAACTAAAAGTAAGACGCAAAAAAAGGGGAAAGGGAAAAGAAGATAAAAAAATAACCAGAAAACAAACAAAATGACAGGAGTTAGTCCTTATTTACCAATAATAAAATTGTAAATGGACTAAACTCTCCAATCAAAAGACACAGAGTGACTGAAAGGATAAAGAAAAAAAAATCTGCGCCTAACCCAGCAGCATTTCTACATACTAATAATAGTGAACATTCTGAAAAAAATCAGAAAATTAATTCCATTGACAATAACTACAAATAAAATGCATAGGAGTAAATTTAGCCAAAGAAGTGAAAGATCTCGGCCGGGCGCGGTGGCTCAAGCCTGTAATCCCAGCACTTTGGGAGGCCGAGACGGGCGGATCACAAGGTCAGGAGATCGAGACCATCCTGGCTAACACGGTGAAACCCCGTCTCTACTAAAAAATACAAAAAACTAGCCGGGCGAGGTGGCAGACGCCTGTAGTCCCAGCTACTCGGGAGGCTGAGGCGGGAGAATGGCGTGAACCCGGGAGGCGGAGCTTGCAGTGAGCTGAGATCCGGCCACTGCACTCCAGCCTGGGCGACAGAGTGAGACTCCGTCTCAAAAAAGAAAAAAGAAGTGAAAGATCTCTATAATAAAAATTATAAAACATTGATGTAAGAAATTGAAGAAGATATAAAGGAAATGGAAAGATACTCCATGTTCATTCACTGAAAGAATCAGTACTGTTAAAATGTTCATACTACCCAGAGCAATCTATAGATTCAATGCGATCTCTATCAAAATACCAATGATTTTTTCACAGAAATAGAACAAACAATCATAAAATGTATATGGAACCACAAAAGACCAGAAGAGCCGAAGCTATCCTGAGCAAAGAGAACAAAACTGGAGGAACCGCATTACCTGACAAACCTGCACGTTGTGCACATGTACTCTAGAACTTAAAGTATATTTAAAAAAATAACAGAATAAAGTCCTTAAAAGTTAAAAAAAAAAAAAACGGGCAAAAGATCTGGATAGACATTTCTCAAAAAAAGACTTACAAATGGCAAACAGGTATATGAAAAGGTGCTCAACATCATTGATCATCAGAGAAATGCAAAACAAAACTACAATGAGATATCATCTCACCCCAGTTAAAATGGCCTTTTTCCCCGACAAAAGACAGGCAATAACAAATGCTGGCAGGGATGTGGAGAAAAGGGAACCCTCGTACACTGTTGGTGGAAAGGTAAATTAGCACAACCACTATAGAGAACAGTTTGGAGGTTCCTCAAATAACTAAAAATAGAACTGCCATATGATCTACCAATCCCATTGCTAGGTATATAACTATATGCACCTACTATGCACGTACCCCATAAATATGTGTGCCTGTTATATACCCATAAAAATAAAAAAGCATGCTGCATGTTATAGTGAAAGACAGTAGGAGAATTCCCAGGGTCAGATACGATAGCTTTTGACATGCAAATATGTCTCCAGAACCTGAGTAAAAACCTAGCCACTGTACCAGAATCTGACTGTAAGACTTGTTCTTTCAATTGTCCTCTTACATCTAGGAACATTTAATTACCTGCTGTCCTGAAATTTGCAGAATTCCCATACCTGATTATCTCTTGCCTTGAGTAGCTTGACTCAACCTCAGTGTAATTTAACATCTTGTTCTCCTAATTCATCGTGGCTGAAAATATTTTTCTCTTATTCTGTCTTCATTGAGTTTTCATAGATTCATTCCGCTCTCATGGTTTAAATACTTTGGGTTGTCTGTTGGCCTTGTGAATCTAATTCCTGTTAGCAATGTTTCTCTCTCTTCAACTCAATTTCTTCTGGCATTTCCTCCTAGTGAGAACACTGAAGTAATAAATTCTCTCAATAAAATTCTCTATACAGTCACAGTCTGAGTAAGTGGAGCCAGACTACTTACTTAGGTAAGCCAGGTATAAAGCACACCTTCTGCCCCAGACACTTGTAAACGAGATAATATCTGCCTTGCAGGGCTTGTTTTAAGAATTAGTAACTTTTACAAGATGTCTGGTATGTAACAGGTACCCAATAAATGGAAGATACCGGTATTATTGTTAACATTAGGTGCAGGGGTATCTCTTTGAAAAGCATTCACATTAATGTACCAAAATGAAATATTTATATAATAAAAGCTATCCTGTGTGTGTACGGGGAAGCTAGGAGAGGGGTACAATTCAGTGAAGTCTAATTGCCTTATCTCTTGTGATCTTGCTTGACCCAGGGTTATATTAATTCTTTGGCAAAACAGGACCCTTGTTCCTCAGACAATCAGCCATAAGTATTATTTTCCTTAATGTACCTTCTGATTATTATTGAGTGTGAGACTGTAATGGCTATTAGTGGGGGATGCATTGAGTATTGACTCATGTTAAAAATCAGTATTCAGAATAGAGGGAGGTTGAAGCTGAGGTATGACTTACATTGGGGAAAGCATGGCTAAGCCATTAGCAATTTCTACCTAAACGTAAGAAGAATGAGACCTTTTTCCTGTCTTCCTAAAGGTTATGTGAACAGTTTTTAGAATTCCATTTTGACTTATCTATAGCATTTCTGAGTGTATCTCTTTGTTTAGATTTTCTAGTGGTTGCTCTAGATACTACATTCTCTCTATCTATAATCTTAATGGTTTACTGTCACTGACACTTTGCCAGTTTGAGTGAAGGGTAGAAACTTTACCTCCCTTTAAGTCTCTTTACCTTCTCTTTTTAAAGATAGAGTTGTCTTAAATATTTCCTGTATATATCTTGAGTATCATAAATATGATACTATAATTTTTGTTTTAGCCATCAAACATAATTTGGAAAATTCAAAAGAAGAAGGCAAAATATTGTACTTCCCTATATGCTTACTCTCTGTTGCTTTTATTCCTGATGTTCCAAAATTCAATTTTAGCATTTGCATTTCTGTTTTAAGAATTTTCTTTTTTTTTTTTTTTTTTTTTTTTTGAGACGGAGTTTTGCTCTGCGGCCCAGGCTGGAGTGCTTGTGGTTCCGGCTCTCAGCTCACTGCAAAGCTCCGCCTCCGGGTTCAGGCCATTCTCCTGTCTCAGCCTCCCGAGTAGCTGGGACTACAGGCGCCCGCATCGTCGCCCGGCTAGTTTTTTTGTATTTTTTAGTAGAAGACGGGGTTTCAGCGTATTAAGCCAGGATGGTCCTCGATTCCTGACCTCGTGATCCGCCCGTCTCGGCTCCCAAAGTGGCGGGGATTACAGGCTTGAGCCCACCGCGCCCGCGCCTGCAAGAATTTTCTTTAGCCATTCTTTTTGGGTGTAGATGCTGACAATAGATTCTCTTAAATTTCATTAACTGGAGGAATGCTTGACTCTCCAGTCGCAGGATGCTAGGTTCACAGTTTTTTCTTAAAACATTACAAAAATGTTGTCCCTGCTCCTGTCCTCCAGGGTTTCTGATGAGAAATCTGCTGTCTTTTCAATTACTTTTCCCTATATGTCATACATTGTTTTTCTCCCTGCTTTTTAAGTCTTTGTCTTTAGTTTTCAGAAATTGTATTATCATATCTTAAATTTATGTAGGTTTCTCTATCTGGATTCTGTGGATTTCTGTCTTTTGTCAAACTGGGGATCTGTCAGTCAAATTATTTTTTTCAAATACTTTTTCAGTCCCAACATCTCTTTCTGTTCCTTCAAAGATGCCAATGACATGAATGTTAAAACTTTTGTTATAATCCCACAATCTCCTGAGGCTGTGTTCATTTTATTTTTTCATCATATTCTCTATTGTTTAGATTTAGTGATTTTTTTCTTCTACTTCAATTTTGCCAATTCTTTCCTCTGTTTTCTTCATTTCTCTATTGAGTTATTATTTTTTTTTAAATTTCGGTTGTACTTTTCCACTTCAAAATTTCCATTTGGTTTTTCTTTTTATTCATTCTTCTTCTAGTTCTTTGCTGAGACTTTCTAATTGTTAAATTTGCCTTAAGCATGTCTGTAATTGCTCACTGAGGCACCTTTATGATGGCTGCTTTAAAATCCTTGCCAGGTAATTCCAACATCTGTGTCATCTCCATGTTGACATTGGTTGGTTGGCTTTTCTCATTTAAGTTGAGATTTTCATGGTTCCTTGGTATGATGAATGTTTTTTGTTTTTGAATGTATTCTGGACATTAACTCTGAGAGTGGTGAAAGTCCTTGCTTCTCAGTTGGTCTTGACACCATCACCTGTGAGAGGTGGTGCCTCCTTATCCCCACTGGTGGTGGATATCCTGGCTTTCCACTTGGCCTTTGCTGACAAAAGTGGTAGTAAAGCCATAACTTTTCCAACAGTGTTTGGTTGGAGTAGAGTGGTTATTGTCCAAAAGTTTTTTGTCTTTCTGGGCTGTGTCTGTCTTGTTTCTTTGGTTAGAAAGAGCACGCCTTTATTGGAGCTTATTTTGTCTATGCCCGTTGGAACTTTCAGGTTACCAGCTTCATCTGTCTCGATTTTAGAATGTTTGAGGAAAAAAAAAAAAAACCCCAGGGAACTCACCACTGTGTTATTCCTCCAGTCCCAGGGTCTCTGGTTTGCCTTCTTCTCTGTCTCTGAGAATCTTCTTATGTCTGTTTTATTTATAATTCCCATGATTTTTAGCTGTACTTAGTGAGAAGAATAGAACTAAGTATATCCATTTTGTCTAAAACTCTAAAAGTTTTCTCTGAGATTTTATCCTTGTAAAGACTGAAACAACTCAGTTTAAGACTAAAGTTTAGAATTAGGGAGAAATAACACAAATAACTTTAATAACATTACTCCAAGCTATTGAATGCCAACTATATGCCAGAAATGTACAATTATTTATTTCTAATCCTTACAATAATATTATAAAGCAGTTATTACAATTCCAATTGTATAGATGAGGTAAATAAGTTCATAAAGATTAGTCATTTGTCCATGATTTCTCAATGACTACAAATTGAAACCAGGAACCAAACCCCTATCTGATTCTAAAGACTGAGCTTTTATTCATAAGTTAAAATATAAAGATGAGCCTACCCAGCAGGTTCACCTAGCCCACTGCCTAGACAGAGCCAATTTATCAAGACAGGGAATTGCAATAGAGAGTTTAATTCACACAGAGCTGGCTGGATGGGAGATCAGAATTTTATTGTTGCTCAAACCATTCTCCCCCAAAACTCAGGGATTGGGGTTTTTAAGGAAAATTTGGTGGATAGGGGGGGTCAGAACATGGGGAGTGCTGATTGGTCAGGTCAGAGATGAAGTCACAGGGAGTCAAAACTGTCCTCTTGTACTGAATCTGTTCCTGGGTGAGAATCACAAGATCAGATGAGCCAGTTTATCCATGTGAGTGTTGTGGCTGATTCACCCAGAGCAAGGTCTGCAAAATATCTCAAGCACTGAAGTTAGATTTTACAACAGTGATGTCATCCTGAGGAGAAATTTGGGAGGTTTAGAATCTTTCAGTCTCCAGCCACATGACTCCTAAACCATAATTTCTTATCTTGTAGCTAATTTGTTAGTTCTGCAAAGGCAGTCTAGTCCCCAGGCAGGAAGGGGGTTTATTTCAGGAAAGGGCTGTTATCATCTTTGTTTCAAAGTCAAATTATAAACTAAGTTCTTCCCAAAGTTAGTTCGGCCTATGCCCAGAAGTGAATAAGGACAGCTTGGAGATTAGAAGCAAGATGGAATTGGTTAGGTCAGATCTCTTTCAGTATCATAATTTTCTCAGTTATAATTTTTGCAAAGGCAGTTTCAGGGAGAACGGAGGTTGGGCCTGCAGATGAAAAGGAGAGTGGGTATCTCCAAGTTTCAAGCTATTATCATGATGATATGACAATACAAATATTCTAAGATACTCTCATATACAGATAGTGTGTGCTGGACTGTCAGAAAATATTCCTGTTAGTGGTGATTAAAATATTTCCTCTTTTTATACTTGGGTTGTTGTGGTGAAGAGTTCAAAATACATGAAGATTAGGAGGGAATTCAACTCAATTTATTCAACTCATGATTCTTTGCAGCTCATAATGGTAACATTGGATAAATATTTATTGAATGAATAATTACTATTTATCAAACACTTGTTAGGTTCTAAGCTTGGTGTTTTGCTACATTATCCCTCTTCCTTAAAACAATCTATCAAGTGGGAATTATTATTATTAATACAATTATAAATTATTTATATAAAGCAATGGAGGTTTTGAAACAAATTAGGTGATTTATCTAACATAGGTTAAAAATGGCTGAAATGGAATTTGAATCTAGCCCCTTTCTAACACCTGGGTTCTTGGACACAACATACCCTACCAACAAGTGCTGAGAGAAACTAGAGGAAGGCTGACTGCAGAGATGAGACAGGCCCAACAGACAGCAGAAACATTCCTGTAAATGCTGCTATACTGAAGCCAGGAATCAGATTATGTTGTTAATTGACACCTATTGGTTAGAGCCACCTAGGTAGATACTTCAAATTCTCCCTTTTAGAATGGTTGGTACTTTGTCTTTGTGCTAAGATCCAGTGACATTTGCCCCTAATTTACCTTGCTCTGTTAGTTATGTCTGGAAAGCTCCACAATCACTGCATAACTCTTAAGGAGAGGATACCATTATTTATATTATTATTTTTCTCTGGTTCCTTTTGTTCTTTTAATCTAATCTAATCCTTTGTTATTGATGAGTCTGAGTATCTAGGTACAGCAGAGGGAAAAAAATGTTAACTTTGGGTTGAACACTTTTAATGCTGCAACTCCATAAATAGTGAAGTGCCACTTTGAAACAGTGTCTTTTGTGTTGCTCTGATGTCATACAGTGAATTATCATTATTTTGGACTTTATGATAATATATATCCGGCTAGCTGACGTTAAACTTTGATTAATGTTTAGAATCAAATGCCTTCGGAAAAGTGAGTCTATGCCAAAAAATGGTGTAAATAAGATTTCAAGTAGGAACATTTACTTGTTTAAGCCAATAAACTAATTAAAAACTTGAGTAGTCATAAAACCAAATAGCATTAGGTTGAAATCACTCTGTTTATACAGTTTATCTTATATATTAAAACAGACCATTTTATCCATTCACTAAAGTGAAGTCTTTAATAGAAATTGGATAAGCTAGATCCAGTTACTGTCTAAACTTGAAGGTAAACTACACTTATTTTTAGCTAGTTCATTTTGTATTACTTCCTGCAGTACAAATGAGCTATTCACTGAGAATCTGGGGAAAATTCCAGATCTGTTAGCCAATTCAGCAGTCTGCACAGTGGTTGACTGATGGTGTTGTTTGGTGTCTGTGAGATTTTGAGGGCTCTGAAAGTATCAAACAGAACAACACACACACAAAAGTAGGGAATGGATTGGAAGACCTGAGAATGTTTCTAACCCAAAGGACTTTCTATATCCTTTAGTATCTAAAAAATTCTTGGCCTTCTATAAAGCTGTCCCCAGCAGCAGATGAGGGTGGCGTTCTGCTAACTGGTTACCTTCCCCTGGGGTCCTACTTGTAGTTCCAGATCAGAGATGGGAAAACTAGTTCAGATGACCTCCTACTCAACAATGGATTTGAATTTAGAACCTTAGGTGCAAATGAATAATTATGTTTATTCCAAAAGAGAGTGTTTTTCCTAGTTTTGAAGATAAGTTGAAGATTATAAAGGATGGCCCTTTGAGTAGTCATCATTTACTACTGGGTGAATGTTTATCAGTGTTAGGGTCTGAAATTATTACTTCCTTTTTCAGGTATTAATCTGAGGCAGCCAGTGTATTTAAATAAAGTAGGTAGCTCTTGATTGGCCTCTGGTGATTTTGTTTAAGTTCATCCATCCTGGGTCAGATGACCTAGAGGTAACTGCAGAAACAGATCTCCTGGTAATCATTGCTAGGTGCAGAAATATTTTAACTGCTAGTTTTCTTTAAATTGTGATTTACTCCATGGCAAAATGGTAAAGACTGCACTCTTAATTCCAAATTTTGAATCTAAAGGTTAAGAAAAAAATCAGGGTCTCAGATATAGAAGCTTTTGGAATAGGGAAGGATTTAAACCAAAGGTAACTAGCTTCAGGTAATACAGAAAGACAGTTAAAAAAAAAAAAAAAACCAAAACAAGAACGGCTCCCACCACCCACCACTGTTTTATTTCTTGGCTCACTCTATTCACTTGTTCACATTTAAAATTATTCTCAAATGTGTTCAATTAATAATTTGGTTCTAAAACTAGTTGGGGTGATTTTGGCGTTTTGTTATAAGACAGTGATATGTAAACTCTTACTGGGTAAAGCTTCAGAAAAGAGTGTTTATTTTTTCTTCTTTTAAATAGTCAGAACTAGCTTATTTGTGGAAAGAATGTAGTTTAGTATTCTTAACTTGCTTTTGGATTTTCTGCTTGTGCGTCTGTACATTAAAAGTTGGTCATGCTTCTCAATTTAAGAAGGAAAAGTGTTTTCCTAACTTCAACAAGATCTTAGGTAAACAGTCAACTTCATAAGAGAGCTTTATGCACTACTTAGATGGAAGTTTCAGCATCAGATTATCTTTTATAAAGTTTTATAATTTGTTTTGTGCTGTGACACATTTTTTAAATACTCAGGATTCCTTCTGGCTTACATATCAAACTACAACAAAAATCCCTTTATTTGACTATACTGAAAATCTTTTGAAATAACAAAATCTTACTAGCTCAATAAAATACTCTATTATCTGAGAGAAAGTGGAAAGGGCATGTTAATCTAGATAATAAGAAAAATGTAGGCTGGACCTGATGGCTCACCCCTGTAACCCCAAGCACTTTATGAGGCTGAAGTGGGCAGATTGCTTGATCATAAGAGTTTGGGACTAGCTGGGGCAACACGGTGAAACCTCGTCTCTACCAAACAACCACAAGAACAACAAAACAAAAAAACAAAAATTAACAGGATGTGATGGCGCGGGCCTAGTCCCTGCTACTTGGGAGGCTGAGGTGGGAGGATCTCTTGAGGTCCGGAGGGGGTGGTTGCAGCAATCCGTGATCCTGCCACCGCATTCCAGCCTGGGAGATAGAGTGAGACCCCATCTCAAAAAAAGAAAAGAAAAGAAAGATACAAATCTAAAGATGTCCCTGAGGGAGGTTCAGGTCACTACCTAAGGAGAAGTCAAAGAAGAATAAAGAAAAATGAAAAAGTCTGCTATGTTAAAAGTTCTGAAACATTTTCCTGTAAATGTCTGTTTTTTTAATGGCAATATTAAGCTTCAGAAACACTGGTTCAACATTTATATTTATTCTTCCAGCCAATCGATGCAGACAACTTCAGATGTGTATATCTATTACTTTTTTGTCTTTATTGATTTCTGGAACTATCTCTCAATATTTATTTCTTTTTGTTCAAAATTTGTGTTTTGTCACGTTAAGAAATCTTCCTGAAGATATCTGCTATCCACCCATTTCAAATTAATTAATTTTTTTCTCCTGGTTCATAATCTTCACAAAAATACTCAAAGTTAACCTGGCCCTATTTCAGTCTCTGACCAGAAGTGTCTGGGTTATTTTTAACTTAAGTGTCCTCTGGAAGATAATTTTATAAACAAACCAAAAGTAGTCTTTGATAATAGAATGTGCGTGAATTTGGGATGCAGGTAGAATTAGTTAAATTATTTAGACTGAACTTTAGCTTTCTTATCTATAAATTGGAGAGAAATATACTAATTTCATAAAGTTACAAAGATTAGGTATTTAAAAAGTGCACATTCCACTCTTTGCACATGAGTGCACAATAAAGGACCACTATTTTTAAATCATAAGAATTTTATAATTTCGTCCTGAAAATGAACAGAATGCTTACAAATAGAGTTGTTTTTGTTCATTTTCTAGGCACATGCTGGCTTGACTGAATTTTTCTCCTTACCTAGTTTATGATAAGTCCTGATTATCTATATATATGAAGAAACCTTTATTTTGTTTGTTACCTTTGCATTGCTTAATTTGAGAAGTGGCTTTGCAAAATTTGTGATAGTCCATTTTCTTTCAAAGTATAGAAGCCTACTGTGCTTTCAATAGTTTTGAATGAATTGTTGTGTTTAGGCAATGGTTATTTGACCCTTCAAAATTAAGTGCATCCTCGAGTTGTTTTGTCATATGGCTGTGCCATTAGAAGTAGTCATCTTTCAGGTTGTCTTAAAAGTTTGTCTCTCACTATCTCTCTTACTCTCAGTCAGATTGTGTTTTCTCAATAGCTTACAACAGTATCTTTCATTCCACATGCTCTTCTTTTAATGTGACTTTGACACTTCTTCCATTTGAAATGTGGGTTTCTTGTTTATAAATCTGGTGGTACTATTTGACACTATGTGACTTCCAACATGAGGTCATAAAAGCATTAAGACTTCTGCCTGGCTCTCTTGGGATGTCTGCTCTTGGAACCCAGCTGCCACACTGTGAGAACCCAAACTAGTCCACACTGGGAGACCACGTGGAGAATACACAGGTATGTTTTCTGGCTGACAGAGTAGCTGAGGTCCCTGCTGATAGCCAACATCAACTGCCGGACATGTTAGTGAAGACTGCTTAAGATGATTCTAATCCTCAGCTGTTGAGTCACACTCTCCTCTCCTCACCTTCAAATCTTCCCAGCTGAGGTCTCTGACATCAGGAACTGTGCTCTGTGTGAAATACTGACTCACAAAGTCAGTGAACATTAAACGATGGCTCTTTTAAGATACAGAACTGTGTTTAGAGATAGTTTGTTACTTAGCTATAGCATCTGGATCACTTTGTTTTCCTTTTCTCTGTTCCTCCTTCCACGGGCATGTCAGTGGAACTTAATTCTGCATTACTGAGATGCATATTTTGAATAGATGTGCAGTGATAAAAATGGCTCACCTTTTCTCAGAGCATACTATGTGCTAGGCACCATGCATTGTAAACACTGTGTGTATATATATATGTGTGTGTATATGTGTGTGTGTATATATATATATATTTAAATCTTCCAATAATACTACAAGAGAACTACTATTACCTGTATTATTATCCCTACCTACAAACAAACAAACTGGGTCATGAAGATTGTATAACTTGTCAATGTCAAATATCTACTAAGCTTTGGCTCCAAAACCCTCACTTGAACATTGTAATGTATAGAGGTAAGTGAAAGTAATATTAAAATTCCAGGCAGGAGAGTTCAGTTTACTTTTTAGGTGTATAGATTGAAAATGTTAAATTCCAAATATACTAAAACTTTTATTTATTTATTTATTTTTGAGACAGGGTCTCACTCTGTTGCCCAGGCTGGAGTGCAGTGGCACAATCTCAGCTCATTGCAACCTCCACCCCCGGGCTCAAGTGATCCTTCCACCTCAGCCTCCCAAGTAGTTGGGACTACAGGTATGTGCCACCATGCCCAGCTGTTTTTTAAAAAACATTTTGTAGACACGAGGTTTTACCCTGTTGCCCTGCCTGGCCTCCAACACCTTGGTTCAAGTGATCTACCCCTGATGGCCTCCCAAAGTATTAGGGTTACAGTTGTATACCTTTTTTTAGTAGCTTAACAGTTTAGTAACTTAATCCACAGTTTCTGGGATCCAGGAAACTGTGAATTAGTAAATCTAAGCTTAGAAATCAAGATTAGCTTTAAATTCTGTCTTTTACAATTATATTTCTTCTATCCCCAGATGCTCATTTTTTCAACATCTTGCCAACTTTGAAATGAGAATGACTTCTACAATTGGTCATGTTTTGTCATCGAATTGGCAGTATTTTAAGTCATTTTTAGTGTTAAATATAACATAATGATCCTTCTTACAATAGATGCTGTCTTATTTTGGTAATATGCATATATTTTACGTTTTTAACCTATCAGATACTGCAATCTGACATACACTATTGTTGCAACAATGGCATACATAGATAAGGACAGGACAAATAATTCAAGAACCCTCCTAAGTGGTTGCTGCAATGTTAAACTGAATAGTGAAAGAGTGTCAGAGATCTAGCAGGCTCTAAAATAAGGCCAATGTTAGCATCCATTGTTACCTTGAAAGTCTATGTATGAAAACCCATTTCCCTCTGGTAATTGTCTTCATATACAGACAATTGGTGATCAATATTTAACAAAGTCACTGCTAGAATTAGGTTTCATAGGGATACAGCCCAAACACAGCCCAATTTACTTGGGGAACTGCTGGTGTTGCCAATTAGTCTACTCTTCTGTACATAAAAGCAGCTCCTGCATCAAAGTTCTCTGGTACCTCATTTTGTTCTGACATTTTTCTTGTAATATTTTTTCCTAAATTGATTATCTTATATTTAGCTTTTGCCAAAATATCAGAGTACTTGTAAGCTTTTATATCAACTTACAGTTTTTTTCATCATTGGTAGTGGTGAAAGTGCTAAACATTGCTGATTCTTGTTTTCATCCACTGTATCCAATTTTCAGAGTTCAGTCATGTTCCTACGGGTTTAACTTAGTGATTTTCATGTGTTTAGTGATTTTCATGTGCCGTAGTGGGCCAGTCCAAGGTCCTGATAGTCATTAAAAGAATGATCACATTATAATAAGAGTTGGGATTCTTTTAGATAGTACTTATAAAAGGAAGACATTGTAGTGACCAACCAGGTGGTAAATGGCTGATCTACTGGGGCCATTGTAGCCATAATCCCTGACTCAATAGCTCCACATCTTTTTGTTTACATTCTTTCTTTTTTTCAGGCTCTTGCTCTTACAACTGACTTTCTGGTCTGCTGAGGAAGAAAGGTTTCAAGAGATTGGTTCCTTCTATACTCCTCTGAGAATTTCCTTTTGTTTCAAAGGGAAAAATAGCGAGTAACTTTTTAGATTAAATTAAGCATCTATTTCAGTTCATACCGTATAAATTGTAGTAATTAAAGGTAGAATGACTTTTTAAGTAATTATATTGCATGTGATGCAATCCCAAAGAGATGTAGTGCTTTCTAAGACTACACATTTAGATGGTTGGTGTGTACAACTGCCAGGGTTTACTAAAGCCAAAGAGGCAGTGTTCTGAGTTTAGATTAGAGAACAAAAGGAACCAATCATTTGAAGAACTGCCTGGGAAAAAGCATTTCAGGCAGGAGCAGCAAGTGCAAATAATCTGAGGTAGGAAAGAGATTCTCAGCATGATAGAACAAAGTAAGCAGCCAGTGTCCCTGACATCACAAGAAAGCAAGAGAGAGACTGATATTCAACTGATGGAGAGAAGAGCAGGGAAACAGAAATGGATCATAAGCACTTGACCTGCTAGGAATCATTGATATTGTTAGTTGCCTCCTTAACTTCCATTTTCCTCTTTTTGATGTTCCCTACTTTTCGAGTATTATCTTCCTTTATGCATTGATCATGTACTTCAAGAGGAAGCTGACTCCTCTCCATCTCCATGATTGGGTCCTGGTTGGCTTGGGCCTATCAGCATATTTCAACTCTGTGGTCATGACATTGTTTCCAGGGTGAGCCTGTGACTCAAGAGAGCCAATAAGGGAAAGCCACAGGACCCTTGCTCCTTCCTTTTGGACATGAAAACAACCTGTTTTCCTGATTGCATTTTGTAGACATCTTATGAGCTGTCATTGGGAGAAATTCAACATTGTTGATAGCAGAAGAAAGCAGAAAATGGGACTTTGATGACAATTTTGAGCTCTGGATTTTTAAAATGTAAGTTAATAAATGTCCTTAATTGTTTAAGCCAACTTGATTTGGATTTTCTTGTTTTGGCCTGTAGAGTCACATTCCATTGAAAAGTAATTAAGTGGTTTTATGCCAGGGAATGGCATTGCCCTTGTGCCATTTGTAAAAAGTTTATTCTAGTTTAAATAATAAAGGTATCTATTGACTCACAAAGGGAAAAACCAGAGCATGGAGAAAGGGTAAGATGAAATTGTAGTAATGTATGCAAGGGAGTAGTGATGAAACCTAGGCTAGTGACATTGCAAATAGAGAAAAATACATATGGAGAAAAATGTATTTTGGCACTAGCATCAACAGGACTTGTTAAAGGGTTGCTTTTAGGAAACAAGGAATAGAAATAATCATAGATGACCTCCCCAAAACTGTAGGAAGGTTTTGGTTTAAAAAATTAAGATGATGCCATTTACTGAAATAGGAGTAGCTGGTTTGGGGATGGGTGGAAAACAAGGATTTCAGTCCACGATAAGTTAAAGTGTAAAATAAATGTTTTTCTTTGATGAGGATATATCAATTATATATAGTTTTATATATGAGTGTGTGACTCAGTGGAGAAATCAAGGCTAGAGATATGGTTTGCGAGGCATCAACATGTAATTGGGTTTTAAATAAATGAAATGAAATGAAGTAATCTATGGAGAGATTGTAGATAAAGAGTTAAGGAGAACCTAGGATAGAGCTCATGCACTTCAAAGTTTGGAGGTTGACTAGAAGAGCTTGGGAGGAAATTAGGGAAAATTGGCCGGAAAGGCAGATGGGAAATGGAGGATGGAGAGTTACAGTAACAAAAAGAGGAATTGTTTCAAGAGAGGTAATAACACTGTGGAATCCTGATGAGAGTTTGAGCAGGGAGTGAAAGATATGTAAATAATCAAAGAATAATTTAATCATGTTTTATATTTAAGACAGGTATGTTCTAATATCTATGCCTTGAAGATAATATTTCAGGAATGATGAATCATAATTAAGCAGAATGTCACTTATATAAGTGGCATTCTTTCTTTTATTCGGCTGTTGCTCTTACAACTGACTTTCTGGTCTGCCGAGGAAGAAAGGTTTCAAGAGATTGGTTCCTTCTACACTCCTCTGAGAATTTCCTTTTGTTTCAAAGGGAAAATAACAGGTAACTTTTAGTTTAAATGAAGCATCTATTTCAGTTCATAATGTATAAATTGTAATAATTAAAGGTAGAATGACTTTTAAGTCCATATGTTTCAAAGAAAATAAATAAATAAATAAGCAGAATATTTTACCAAAGTAATGATTCTAATTCAGATAGCTCTCAGGCACAATATGGCTCTATCCAATAAAAAGAATTGAAAATATTCCCATATTTACTTGCAGTTCTCAAAGAACATTAATGGAGATCTATGCCATAGTTCATATCCTCGTTTCTCTTAAGTGCCTTTTCTTATCTCCTTTAATTCTCTCAAATTTGTAGAAGACAGGGGGAGAGGGGAAGAATGAATGTGTGTGTATACGTATGTGTGTCTGTTTGTCCCTAATATTTTTCCCACATCTCTTGCAGATACCCATCTCTTTTGTTTCTCTTTTATTCCACCTTCCCCCATGTCTTACCACACTGCCATCTCCCCGTGTTTGCTGAGATTTTTGGTCTTAGTACCAGCCATTGGAGACTATTCTTGGAGGATTAAAAGACCCAGTTATTGCATTTGTCTGGACCTTCCTCCTGGAGGGAAATGCAAATTCCTTGGAAAATGTGTATTCTTCTTTCACTCTGATGGATATTTCCTTGCAGAGAAACTCAGATGAATCAAATTATCTTTCTTCTTAAATCTAATTTTCTAGCCATGTTGGATGAGAGAGTTTAGGGTTCAAATGCCTTCTCTTTTTGGGGGAATATTCATTTTAAATACATTTTCCTACTCATTAATTTCAAAAGTCAAAATGCCAAATTTTAGAGGACTTAAAACATTCACTGAATTTGTGAAATAGTGTTTTCATTCCAGTGACTCAATCTTGCTTTTCTTTTGTTGCTGCTTTGGAGGAGGTTAATGTGCTTCCCATAATGTCATCACCTTGTTGAAATCCATCTATCCCATAGCTCGGCAGTGGGGCAGCCCTTTCAAGTTCTGCAGGGAAACCAGATCAAATAAAAATATCTAGCTCTTCAACAAGTATATGAAAACAAAAGAAAAGCCTATTAAGAAGAGACAGAGCAGATACCTTTGCCCTAAAGGTGTAATGTGAAACTAGTATTCTGTTAAATCTGTTGAGCATTACTCAGATTTCTTCATGCGTACATTCACACCTGGGGAAAAAAAATGACCACTATCATACTATGGAAAGAAATAACAGAAATTGCTAGAGAAAGAAAAGTAGATAAGCTCCATTTTCTGGTTCCAGTTGGAAATTTAACTTGAATCTTTTTATTAGAGCTAAAATATGCTTAAGCTGTACATTTCTAAGAGTTTTCTCAATGGGAGAAACACAGCAATTCCTGATTATAACTCACTATGCTTGTGCCTTCCAAACATTTTCTTTCATCTTTCAGGGCAGGTTTTAAGCAGAAGAAAAAGGAAAGATAGGAGTTGTGGCTCATTCACTCACTTCCTATTATAGTTTAAATGCTGAGGTGTCCTAAAATTTCTGATAGTCTTTGGAAGCTAAGCTGAAGAATTTTTTTTTATTTATTCTGGTCCAGTACAAATATTTGTCCATTGAGCAATATACGGCACATTAGAATCATAAACCCACCATCTGCTTAAAATGAGCCAACACCCACCTGTAAGGAGACGGTTACAGGCTGGTATCCTGTTCCTCTAGTGCTTAAGCGAAGGCCACTGACGCTGTGGGGCCCTGCTTTGTTTGAGCTGCCCTGTGCTAAGATTGCCTGATAAAATTCCAAAAGGGTGTGTACGTTTGCTGCAACCCACAAAGATTACTTTCAGGTTCCCTTGGAGAAATCTTTTCACAGTAATGGGGGCCAAAATGCTATCAGCTTTGGATATGTGGGTGCATTTGTGGATTCTCCACTCTGATATTCTAGTGCAAGGAATGAAACGAATGAATAGATCATTTGGCATTCTGTGATTATGTTAGCAGGCATGACTGCTGTCACATTAACTGAGCAAGCAAGGAATCTTCATTACCTTATTCCTAGCAAGTACCGAGAGCAGGGTAGAAAAAAAGACACTCTGCTCATAGTATTTTATCTTTTATTTTTTATTGATTTGTTTAATTTATTTTTTGAGGTGGATCCTCACTCTGTCACCCAGGCTGGAGTGCGGCGGCGTGATCTCGGCTCACTGCAAGCTCCACTCCCCTGGTCTCAAGCCATCCTCACACTAATTTACCTTTTAAATGACCATAAGTCCCCATTTTAAACTGACAGTCATTCGACTGATACTATACCTTAGAATTCTCCATGAAATATTTGTTCTTGCGACTCAACGGGAAGCTTATAGAATCTGGAAAATGAATTTGTAGTGGAGGCTTGTTCCTTGAAGTAGCTACTATTGCTTTTAAAAGAAGCCCTCCTGGCTGGGCGTGGTGGCTCATGCCTGTAATCCTAGCACTTTGGGAGGCAGAGGCAGGAGGATGACTTGAGCCCAGGAGTTTGAGACCAGCCTGGGCAACATAGTGAGACCCTGTCTCTACAAAAATATAAAAAATTGTCTAGGCACGGTGCCATGCACCTGTGGTCCCAGCTACTAGGGAGGCTGAGGTGGGAAGGTGGCTTGAGCCTGAGAGGTCGAGGCTGCAGTGAACTGTGATTGTGCCACTGCACTACTGGGTGACAGTGAGACCTTGTCTCTTAAAAAAAAAATGCTCTTTAGAGGACAAAAGTTTCAGATTCACCATAACACATCAAGTGTTCCCCTAAAGGGCTTGCCTCTGAGATTATTCTTTAGGAAAACCCTAATACAAAATGAAGGCCAAAAATCCACTAGTTACTGTATTTTAGATTTTGAAAGTTGGTTGTCTATGACTCCTGGGTGATTTAGACAAATTTAGACATGTTATTTGCCAAATATAGGTAAGAAAGCAAATCAAGCAAAACCTGTTCGTTTGAGGTACAGTGCTTTACTCTGCAATTTTTTATTGTGCAGGTTTGCTACATGGGTGCATTGCATGATGTAGAGGTTTGGGCTTTTAATGATCCCATCATGCAAGTAGCAAACATAGTACCTCATAGATAGTTTTTCAATCCTTGCCTCTCTTACCTTTTGGAGTCCTCAGCATCTATTGTTCCTATCTTTAAGTCCATGTGTACCCAATAATTAGCTCCCACTTATAAGTGAGAACATGCAGTATTTGGTTTTCTGTTTCTGTATTAATTTGCTTAGGATTACAGACTCTATTGCATCTATGTTGCTACAAAGGACATGATTTCTTCTTTTTTATGGTTGTGTAGTATTCTATGGTGTGTATGTACCACATTTTCTTTACTCAATCCACTGTTAATAAGCACCTGAATTGATTCCATGTCTTTGCTATTGTGCATAGTGCTGTGATGAACACATGAGTGCAGACGTCTTTTTGGAAGAAGAATTTATTTTCCTACGGGTATATACCCAGTAATAGGATCTGCTGGGTCACAAAGTAATTCTGTTTTTAGTTCTTTAAGAAATCTCCAAACTGCTTTCCACAGTGGCTGAACTAATTTACATTTCCACCAACAGTGTATAGACAGTTTCTTTTTTCTAAAGTTTCAGTCACATCTGTTATTTTTTGACTTTTTAAAAATAGCCATTCTGACTGGTGTGAGATGGTATCTCATTGTGGTTATGATTTGCATCTCTCTAGTGATTCATGGTATTGAATATTTTTTCATATTTTTGCTGGCCGCTTGTATGTCTTCTTTTGAGAAGTGTTTGTTCTGTTCATATCCTTTGCTCACTTTGTAATGGAGTTTTTTTTTTTTTTTTTGGTGTGATGGTTAATTCTGCAAAAAGGTATTTTATTTCACAGGCGGCATGGACTTCATACAGTATCAGTGCCTTGAAAACCAAAGAATTTTAAAAGTTAGCAGTAGCTTCTAGTTTTGCAGAAAATACACATTTATTTATTTGAGACAGAGTCTTGCTCTGCAGCCTAGGCTGGAATGCAGTGACGCGATCTCGGCTCACAGTAAACTCCGCCTCCCAGGTTCAAGCATTTCTCCTTCCTCAGCCTCCTGAGCAGCTGGGACTACAGGTCACTGTAGGCCCTGAGTCTGGGCTGGCCACATACTCCACAGGCCCAGAGCTGGTCTGCAAATATTTTCTCCCATTCTGTAGGTTGTTTTCAACTGTGTTGATAGTTTCTTTTGTTTTGCAGAGATCTTTAAGTCTCATTTTTAATTTATTGTATTTGCTTTGGGCATCTTTATCATAAATTCTTGCTATTTTTTTTTTTTTTTTTGATACCAGAGTTCTGTGATTAGTATTAGTAAGATTCTTAAGTGTTCCATACAGGCAATAAAATCAGAAGAGTATGACCTCAATATGGTACAAGATCCAGGTTTTGGTAGATAGAATACGTGATTTTAGAGTGGATTAGTCTGTTTTCACACTGCTATAAAGAACTACCTGAGACTGGGTAATTTATGAAGAAAAGAAGTTTAATTGACTCACAGTTCCACAGGCTTATCAGGAAGCATGACTGGGAGGCCTCAGGAAACTGACAGTCCTGCCATAAGGCAAAGGGGAAGCAGGCACCTTTTTTTCACGTGGTGGCAGAGTGAGCGAAAGGGGAAGTGGCACACACTTTTAAACCATCAGATCTGGTGAGAGCTCACTATCTGGAGAACAGCATGGGGAAATCTGAGCCCCATAATCCAATAACCTCCCACCAGGCTCCTCCTTCAACACGTGGGGATTACAATTCCACATGAGATTTGGGTGGGACACAGAGCCAAATTATATCATAAAGGTACTTGAAAGCCTCACTTACTCTCTTTCGTCTCTTAATATTGGGACCTGGAACTTCAAAAGCTTTGATTTCCTCAGCTTTCCACTGATAAATATGGAAATCCAGGTGGGAATACTGTCAATTGCAAATACCTTACAGAAGATATTTGCTACTTTAATCATGAATGATTTCTAAGGGGAATCTAGACAAAGGGCAGGTAAGATTTTGAAAGAGATTGGGGTGGGGGTGGCAGGGAGGGGGCAGGAGGCTTGAGGAAAAGCAAAAGAGACTGAGGAGAGCAAAAGATCCCAAAGTAAGAGTTTACTTAGAGCAAGTGTGGAGGGGATGGGGCTGAGAGGTGAGTGATGTTAACAGGGCAATGAATGACTAGAGAAGAGGTCCGAAAGAAAGTTAAGAATGGCCGGGCGTGGTGGCTCAAGCCTGTAATCCCAGCACTTTGGGAGGCCGAGAAGGGTGGATCACGAGGTCAGGAGATCCAGACCTTCCTGGCTAACACGGTGAAACCCCGTCTCTACTGAAAAAAAAAAAAAAAAATACAAAAAACTAGCCGGGCGAGGTGGCGGGCACTTGTAGTCCCAGCTACTAGGGAGGCTGAGGCAGGAGAATGGCCTAAACCCGGGAGGCGGAGCTTCGTGAGCTGAGATCCAGCAACTGCACTCAACCTGGGCGATAGAGCGGGAGAACTCATCCTCAAAAAAAAAAAAAAAAAAAAAAAGAAAGTTAAAGAATGCTGCCAAAGATCACTTGTCTTCTTAAAAATTCTTTTATGGATAACATTGCATAACATTATAGAGTAAGAACACTGGGGCATTTAGATCAGGGATTTTAAAATGAGGGTGCTTGTGTACATGATATTAAAACAATACTACCTTGTCCCTCCCCTCCTGGCCCCCAAGCCTCTCATCTTGAACATCACAGTTACACTGATCCACCAAAAACTGATAGAACCTTGCCCTTCAGTTTGTCGGGGGGCATAGTGGAAACTCGGCGCTGGGGAAAGAAGAATTGCCTATGATTTTGCTATAAAACAATTAAAATAGATGTTAACTGCCTTTCTTGAATAAAAGATATACTCTAAGGATTTTCAGTCATTGTGAGAGACAGGACTAGCTGGATTTCCTAGGCTGACTAAGAATTCCTAAGCCTAGTTGGGGAAGGTGACCACACCCATCTAAACACGGGGCTTGTAACTCAGCTCACACCTGACCAATCAGGTAGTAAAAGAGAGCTCACTAAAATACCAATTAGGTTAAAAGCAGGAGGTAAAGAAATAATCAAATCATCTATCGCCTGAAAGCACAGGGAGAGGGACAATGATAGGGATATAAACCTAGGCCTTTGAGCAGGGATCGGCAACCCCCTTTGGGTCCCCTCCCATTGTTTGGGAGCTCTGTTTTCACTCTATTAAATCTTGCAACTGCACACTCTTCTGGTCCGTGTTTGTTCCGGCTCAAGCTGAGCTTTCACTCACAGTCCACCACTGCTGAACGCCGCAGTCACAGACCCGCCATTGACTTTCACCCCTCCAGATCTGGCAGGCTGTCCGCTGGGCTTCTGATCCAGCAAGGCGCTCATTGCCACTCCCGATCCAGCTAGAGGCTCACCATTGTTCCTGCGTGGCTAAGCGCCCGGGTTCGTCCTAATCAAGCTTAACACTGGTCACTGGGTTCCACAGTTCTCTTCCGTGACCCAAGGCTTCTAATAGAGCTATAACACTCACTGCATGGCCCAAGCTTCTATTCCTTGGAATCCGTGAGGCCAAGAACCCCAGATCAAAGAACAAAAGGCTTGCTGCCGTCTTTGGAGTGGCCGCCCCATCTTGGGAGCTCTAAGAATAAAGACGAGCTGGTAACTTGCACAATGTCAATTTTGATTGTCTTCTGTTTTTCACAATATGTAAAATAAAGCAGAATAGTATAAACTCAGGAACCAAACTTGCTGAGTTTGAGCCCTGGCTCCACTCATTAGCTGTGCAGCCTTTTCACTACGCTATTGAAAATCTTCAGTCCATAGCTAACTCCTTAGTAAAATGAGTATAACAATATTTCACATTGATAGTAAGGTATTAATCAGATAATCCATGCAAATACCTCAGCACAGTGACTGGAACATAGAAAGGGTTCAATATATGTTGGTTTTAATAATAACAAAAATACCAAATATAGTAATTAGCTCTTTTTTTTGAGATGGAGTTTTGCTCTGTTGCACAGGCTGGAGTGCAGTATTGTGATCTCAGCTCACTGCAAGCTCTGTCTCTCTGGTTCAAACGATTCTCACACCTCAGCCTCCCGAGTAGCTAGGACTACAGGTGTATGCCACCACACCTGGCTCATTTTTTTTGTAGTTTTAGTAGAGATGGGGTTTTGCCATGTTGGCCAGGCTAGTCTCAAACTCTGGACCTTAAGTGAGCCACCCACCTCAGCTTCCCAAGTGTTGGGATTACAGGCGTGGGCCACCGTGGCCAATGGTAATGAGCTCTTTCTCTGAGAATGACTGTTTCTTTTGAAGTAAAACTACAGCATTGACTTTAGGTATTTCATAGACTTGATTAACTTAAACAATGACATAAAACTCTTTGAGTACCGCAATAATACTTAATAGGGTAGAAGTTTGTTTGGAGGATGGAACAAAAACCTGAAAACTTATTGTGAGAAATGATTTGTCCATTCTAGCATAGCTCCTTTTGAAGTTTGTGATAGGAAGTTTTGGTGTTTCCCCACCCATCATGGAAATCATGTAAATTGGAGAGGCGAGGAAAGTGCATCTGTATTGGTTTGCTAGAGCTATCATAAAAAGTACCACACATTGAGTGGCTTAAACAATCAATTTATTGTCTCACAGATCTGGAGGGTAGAGATCTGAGATCAAGGTGTTGGCAGGGTTAGTTCCTTCCCAGGGCCGTGAGGGAGAATCTTTTCCGTGCCTGTCATCCAGTATGTTTGCTGACAACCTTGAGCATTCTCTTGGCTTCTGCTGCATGATCACACTCTCTGCTTCGTGTTCACATGGCATTCTTTCTGTATGCATGTCTCTGTATCCAAATTTCTTCTTTATATAAGGAACCCAGTCATACTGGGTTGGGGGCCCAATCTACTCCAGTATTACCTCATCTAATAACATTTTCCTTTAAAAAATTTAATTGACACATAATAATCATACATGTCTATGGGGTACATAATGTTATGACACATATAAGGTATAATGATCAGATCAGGGTGATTCAATATCGGTCATCTCAAACGTTTATCATTCCTTGTATTGGGAACATTCAATATCTCCAGCTATTTGAAACTGTATATTTTGTTTACTATAGTCATCCTACAGTACTATAGGACATAAAAACTTATTCCCATTTTTAACAACATTATTTCCAAATAGGAAATACCTCCATTCTGAGGTACTGGAGGATAGGACTTCAACCTATAATTTTTTGTGTGTGGAAGGGACACAATTCAACCTGTTACAGTATCCTATCCTGGAAAGTAACTGTGATATACTTCCGGAAGTTGCAGTAATCACTGCTTAGCAAAAATCTAATTGCATTCCGGTTAATTCATTCCAGAAAAGATGTTCAGAAACTGAATCACGGCTAACACCAGGGGAGCCAAGTGTTTAATGACCTCCTATTGTGGGTGCTCCCCACAAAATTCTGTTGCCCTCCTAACACTCACAAGACTTATTTTGTGAGATTGTGTGTGGGCGTGGGTGTGTGAAAGAGAAGGGGGATGGAGACAGGGACTTTCTGCTCCCAAGGACTTTCCATTTAGTGAAAAAGATGGATGTTGCACAAAAAGCAAATTTTAAAAGAAGAAAAAAAAAAATACTTATCTTTCTTTACTCAGTAAGGAGGTTCATGAATATACATATTGTATATAATTGCATTTTAAGAAGTACTACTTGTAAACTCAAGTAATCTTTATGTGTGTGAAATCAATGGGTTAAGAAAGTACGCTTCCCTGAGGCTTGGCCTACTCTTATTAACTCTAATCTCAAAGTCTGAAAGATGCTACCTAGAAAACTTGGTATACTTATGTATTTTAAGATTATACCAATGAACAATACTTTCTTCAGCCCCTATAATATACCTGATTTTCTATTTTATCATGTTGTTTTCCATGATGTTGAAATACATTCTCCTCTCATTCAGGATTCATGAGTACTGCATCCTGTGTAAAGCCTGACAGTTCTACTAGAAGGTTGAGCTGTTTCTCTACTGATTTCACATTATTTTATTAGCTTATTTAGTAAGGAGTTATTTCCCACCAGTGATATATCTTACCACTAGACTGTGAATTTCTTTTAACCAGTCTATCTTTGGATCCACAATATCAAAGTTAGTATCTGACAAAGTGAAAATTAATCATTGAATAATTGGGAGAGATTAAATGCTAGGAAATAATTTAGGTTTTATTTTGATCTCAGAAATTAAGAGCTTGATCTGAATAGAAATGTTGCTATTTTAGGAAAACAAATGGGAAGGAGGACAAGGAAGAGGTGAAGGATCTAGTGCAGTAATTCTAAACTAGTATTGACAATATTAGCAAATAAAAATACCAGTCACCCAGTTTAATTTAAAATATCACATAAACAACAAATACATTTTAGTATGTCTCAAATATTAAACAGGACATGCTTATATTTTGAAAATGTTGTTTATCCCCTATTTAAATTTAACTGGATGACCTGTACTTTATGTGGCAATGCTGGACCTTATCTAATTAATCCTTTTTGAATGTATAACTTTTTTGACTGTTGTCTCTTTGAAATGCAAATGAAAACTCTGAAAGCCTGCATTAAAATGCTTTGCACATAGAATTATGCATACTATTTCAGGTAGTTGATGTTGGTAACTTTTTTAAATGTTGGATGTGTTAGGAAAGGAATAATTTCTTGGAGGTTATAAGGATAAAAACAAATGGAAGTAAAATTATACACATACACACACACACACACATACCCCTATATGTACATACACAGACACACGTTCAGTAAACATAGTCTTACATTTCCAAAGTAGAGGTAACCTAAGAAGGAATGGAATCCAAACAATTAATTTTATAAAATAGGGTAGAAATATCAACTACAATATAGAAAGGTTTTTTTTTTTTTTCTTAAAAAACAAGTTGGGGTCTCACTATGTTGCCCAAGCCGGAGTACAGTGGCTATTCATAGACTTGATCATAGCTCATTGCAACCTCAAACCCTTGGGCTAAAGTAATCCTCCTGCCTCAACTTCACAAGTAGCACAAGCCACTGTACCCAGCGAGGATTATAGAGTTTGTTAAAGTGAGTAGAGAAAGAAAACTAAATGGGTTACAAGATTACAATGACTGAAACTGATTATCGAATATTTATATGTAAAATACCTACATATTAAATGTTGGCATGCATATAATTACATGCATAATAAAAGTATATACATAACAAAATAACAATCTATGCATATTAAAATATAAAGGTGGCCGGGCGCGGTGGCTCACGCCTGTAATCCCAGCACTTTGGGAGGCTGAGGCGGGCGGATCACAAGGTCAGGAGATCGAGACCATCCTGGCGAACACGGTGAAACCCCGTCTCTACTAAAAATACAAAAAAATTAGCTGGGCGTGGTGGCAGGCACCTGTAGTCCCAGCTTCTAGAGAGGCTGAGGCAGGAGAATGGCGTGAACCCAGGAGGCGACGGAGCTTGCAGTGAGCGGGGATCGCACCACTGCACTCCAACCTGGGCGACAAAGCAAGACTCTGTCTCAAAAAAAAAAAAAAAAAGAAAAGAATAAAATATAAAGGTGTATACGTTTTTATTACAAAGAACAATTTATCACTTAGTAACATTTTTATGCTACTTGAAGAAAGATAAGTGAATATTCAATTTTATTTATTCTTTAAAAAACTGAATTGTCAACTGATCTCTTTTATAGTTCACTGCAAATAACTGCTAACATTTGGTTCCTCTGAACTATTTATGCAACCATGGAATCAGCTATATTTCTTTAGTCTTCATATGTTAAACTATTAAATCAGAGAATGCCAGTGCATTCTGATCTCTTAGCATCCATTAAGATAAAATCTCTAGACTGTTATCTAAAAAACCAAAATAGGCTGTAATATAAAAATTAAAATAGGATATTTAATATTCTTTTATAAATAAATAGGATAATAGGTATCTAGTACTGATAATCATATAACCTATTTATATTCAAATAGATCAATTTACTACAAACCTGCTTAAAATGAACAGAATAGTGATCAAATAACACCCAAAGGAAATCTTTTTTTTCTCAGACTCATCAAATGTTGAAATTACAGGTATCTATAACATAATATCATAGACATTGCATATCTATCTCATATAAAAGTGTAGTTCTATATCACAAAGCAATTCAAATTTTGCTAAATGCAATAAAATCCTATAAGTTAGGAAAATTTTTGCCCATCTAAAACATTTTCTTTCTTATTTTCTTTTTTATTTTTGAGATGGAGTTTTACTCTTGTTGCCCAAGTTGGAGTGCAATGGAACGATCTTGGCTCACTAAAACCTCCACTTCCCAGGTTCAAGCGATTCTCCTGCCTCAGCCTCCTGAGTAGTTGGGATTACAGGCGCTCACCATCATGCCAGGCTAATTTTTGTATTTTTAGTAGAGATGGGTTTCACCATGTTGACCAGGCTGGTCTCGAACTCCTGATCTCGGGTGATCCTCCCATCTCAGCCTCCCAAAGTGCTGGGATTACAGGTATAAGCCACCATGCCCAGCCTCTAAAATATTTTCTACCTTCTGATAATTACTCCCAGCTGATTTTGGGATTTCTATTAGCAGATTTTTTTTCTTCTTGTTGTTATTTAAATAAATAGAAGACATGGTATTAACTCTCTGGAAGCTTCCTGTGGAGAACTGAGTTGATGATTGGATATTTGATCATTTCAGAATAAATATAATCCTTCCCTACTAGTTAATTGGAGAATTCTTCAATTTTCCTGAAGTAGTTACACTTTTCTTAAAATTATTAGAAGTTTTAAAGTATCTACCCACTAATTAAGAAAAACATGTAGCTGGATGCAGTGGCTCAGGCCTGTAACCCCAACACTTTGGGAGGCTGAAGCAGGTGGATCACCTGAGGTCAGGAGTTTCAGACCAGCCTGGCCAACATGGTGAAACCCCGTCTCTATTAAAAATACAAAAATTAGCCAGATGTGGTGGTACACACCTGTAATCCCAGCTACTTGGGAGGTTGAGGCAGGAGAATTGCTTGAACGGGTGGCGGCGGGGGCACAGACGTTGCAGTGAGCCAAGACTGCACCACTCCACTCGAGCCTGGGCAACAGAGCAAAACTTTGTCTCAAATAAATAAATAAATGTAGTTGAATTTTAAAAATATAATTAGGTTTTAAATGTCTGTCTTAGTGTAAAGTAAGATAAGAAGTAAGTGGTTAATGCTGAAATATGTAGCTAAAAGTTAAAATCACAAGTGGGCAGAGATTTATCTACTTTTTTTGGTAACATGGAGATCATTTATGACCTGGGTTGGCAGGTATGGTACAGTGGAGGAGACAGAATTAAAATTAGATTAGTTGGTGGTTGGACCAGGAACAGTGGCTCAGGCCTATAATCTCAGCACTCTGGCAGGCTTGAGTGCTGAGATTGGAGGATTGCTTGAGCCCAGTTCGAAACCAGCCTTGGCAACATAGTGAGACTGCATCTCTACAAAAAAAAAAAAAAAAAAAAAATTAGAAAATTAAAAATAAAATTAGATTAGTTGATGGAGTGAAGGAGTGGTGAAGAAATAGAGACAAACCGTATAGGTACCTCTTATTTAGGTCCTCCTGTCTCCACTATAACTCCTGGCAGGCTTTCTTTGCTACTGATGAGGCAGAAATAAAACTATATTGTCAGTCTCAGATTTAAAAAACATTCATTTTAATAAGACTATTGCAAACACTTTAAAAAACTAAACAGTAATATTACAAAATCTATATACTTGCACATTTAATATTTGTCAATGTGCCAGAGGTTTTCTTCATTCAATTTGACTTCTTCGAAGTGAAGGCATTTTTCCATCATCCCTTATAACTCTGATTGAATAAGTCTTAATGCTTTCTTCATGTTTTCTATCACTGAAATAAGAGTTAATATATATTATGCTATTAACAAATGAAAGTACAAATGCTATGGTCTATTAACTCTAGAACCTGAAATTGACCCAATAGCTTTGAAAACTTGAGAATTCATCTGTGACATTAAGGAATATGCTAAAAGTGTACATGTAAATTTAGGGATTAGACCATTGAGAACTGGTTGGTCAACTTTATGTTGAATAATTTCATTAGAGGAGTTTTGAGGAATACCTCTTTTATTTTTTAATGGATCATTTTGTATTAGTATTGCTAGATCTTACAGGCACAGTTGTCTTACTAAATGTGGTTGACAATGAATGTTGTAAAAAATAGATTTGGCCAGGCATGGTAGGTCATGCTTGTAATCCCAGCATTTTGGGAGGCTGAGGTGGCAGGATCACTTGAGGCCAGGAGTTTGAGAACAGCCTGGGAAACATACCAAGACCCTGTCTCTACGAAAAAAAGAAAAAAAGAGAGAGAGGATTAAAGTCCTAAGTAAGACTGTACCTCCTTGCTTATAGGCATTAAAGAAAGATGAAATGATTTTACTATCATTTGAGGAAATCACATGAGATCTTTGATACTAGGAGAATGGACTGTCTCAAGTTTCTGTCATTTTAATGTGTACTATATTCTTTTTAGTGATCTCAGAATTTAGTAATCATAAAAGCCCTTAGGCATCCCTGTTAAAATAGATTCTGAGCTACCCCCAAAATTCTGATTTTGGTGGGAGCCAGAAGTTGGCATTTTAAACACCACCACTAGCCTCAGTGATTCTGGTGTGTAGATAGCACCGTTTGTGGAGAAGCACTGATGTAGGGCATCATTGTCCCTTAACTAACAGTCAGGGGTCAGCTATGACCACTGTCTCAGATTGTTTGTGAATACTTACATAGGGGTAAATCCTGAGGCTCATATGTGTACAATCTGTTAGAATATCTTCCAACTATATCAGCTCTGACTGTTAAAGAAGGGTCTGTCAAGAAAAAAACCGAGTCACTAAAGTATAATTTAGCATGTTCTTTTTTTCCACTCTTGTAAAAATTTTATTATTATTATTTTATATTTGGGGGTTATGTGTGCAAGTTTGCTACATAGATATATTGTGTGATGCTGAAGTTTGGGCTTCAAATGAACCCAACACCCAAATATTGAACATAGTACCCAACAGTTAGTTTTTCACCCTTTGGCCCCCTCCCTCCTTCCCTTGTTTTGGAGTTCCTATTGTCTATTGTTCCCCTCTTTATGTCCATGTGTAACCAGTGTTTAGCTCCTATTTATACGTGTGAACATGCACTCTTTGGTTTCCTGTTTCTGTGCTAATTTGCTTAGGATAATGGCCTCTGGCTACATCCATAAAACGTTGTTAAAATCATTTTTGTTTCTTAATCTAAAACAAATGTCAAGCAAATTTATAAGCAAATTTAGTTTTCATACATGTCAGTTCATGATGAATTAACCTGAATTCTCCTTTTAGTGTGTCATAGATCTAAGTCAATCTAGTCTGGGGCACTATATTGAAAGTACATTGGGATATAGATTTAATAGCATACGTGTTTTGAAAAAATATTTAAAATTTTCAAATTGCAGAGATAGTGGATTTTGGTTGTAGAACTGACAAGAGCTGATATTGATTGGATTAGAAATGACTTCTCTTTAAAAAGAATAGTGCTTGAACCAGCATTTGAAAATAAAAGCAAGAATGCTGACTTCTACTAATTTTGTAGATCTGATGAAATGAGATCACATACATACCTACAAACATGATTCTAGGCACATATTGCCCATCAGGTGATAAATTTTTATCAGTGGTTTCATGCTAGCAGAAGAAAAAAAAAAACAATGTTATTGGATTCGTTTGTTTTTGATAGTTTCAAGATGATTTTGTGTGAAGTAGACTGTCAGTAAATTCTATTTTGGCCTTTTATAATTCCACATAACTTCCTCTATTAACCAACATTTAGCTCTTTGTGCTTTAAAAATAGAAAAAAAGGCCGGGTGTGGTGTCTCATGCCTGTAATCCCAGCATTTTGGGAGACTGAGGCGGGTGGATCACTTGAGGTCAGGAGTTTGAGACCAGCCTAACCAACAAGGTGAAACCCCATCTTTCCTAAAAATATAAAAATCAGCTGGGCATGGTGGCAGGTGCCTGTAGTCTCAGCTACTCGGGAGGCTGAGACAGGAGAAATAACTTGAACCAGGGAGGCTGAAGTTGCTGTGAACCCAGATCGCGCCACTGCACTCCAGCCTGGGTGACAGAACGAGACTCCATCTAAAAAAAAAAAAAAAAAAAAAAAAAAAAAAGGGGGATTCAAATTTTCCATGAAATTATAATATTAAGAAAACATCATAAAGTTTATGTACCATAAGGTTTAGCATGATGAACTTATTCTGAGCCATTTCTTGTATTTCTTCATTTTGGGCAAATACTTGTTTTAGTGCTGTAGGGGAAAACAAAATTGTCAGTTAGTTTTAAGGATCAAGAGAACTTTAATGTAGCATGGCAAAATAAAGCTAATATTTAGCATTTGTTTGCATATATAACTGAGGTGTAAATATTAATAGTTCATTGGCCTATTGCCACTTTGTCCCTCATTGGAAAGCAATGAGAGACAGTCCGTTCAAGGAGACATCAAAGGATAATCACAGTGAAGACACTAGTTTTATAATTTTATGTAACTCATTGACTCATTGGTTAAGACAACAACTTTTTTCTTTCAGTGTTTCTCCACCCTCTCAGCTCACCCCTTTCTTTTCATGGGAAGAAGAGGAATATCTAATTTCCAAGGGGATATAATAGAAATGTTCAGTAGATTGGTAACAATCATTGTGGTCTTTAAGCACTTCAGTAAAATGATGGTACTCTGGCAGTTGTCCAATTTTTGTTTAATGAGATTTGCTGAGTGCCTTCTTAGCTATTATTACCAGGTCACTTTTCCTATTTTATATTGGAAATATTATGTATTATAATAAGAGCTCAGGGGCTAAAATTACCTTGGCAGTATTGACAATCTTCCAGGTGATGAATAACCATTAATGGCTTCTTACTAAACAAAGAAAGTATGGAATTAAGTCAAATGATTAACATTGAGTCAAAACATACAGTGGAGTTAGATTTGAAGTTTTATTAGTTTCAATAAGACTTACAGTAGTAACTCAGATTTACAAATCATAGCACTGTAGTCAACAGCAGTGTTACTCTATTTGTGGCCCCAGAACTGACAGTATCAGTATCACTAGGTAGCTTATTAGGAACTTAAATTCAAAGGCTCCATTCCAAAATTAGCAAAGGCTCCATTCCAAAATTAGCTGGTCGTGGTGGCATGAGCCTGTAGTCCCCAGCTGCTCTGGAGACTGAGACATGAGAATCACTTGAACCCAGGAGGTGAGGTTGCAATGAGCCAAGATGGCACCACCGCACTCCAGCCTAGGTGACAGAGCGAGACTCTGTCTCACACAAACAAACAAAAAACCAAAGGCTTCATCCCAGACCCACTCAAATCAGAATCTTTGGGGTGAGGGGTGGTGTCAGGCATCTGTAGTTTAACAAGGTTATTAGGTAATTCTTATGTACTCTATAGTGCGGTTAGAGAAAATCAATTGCGTATCCAGAGATAAAGAGATATTATGAACAATGTATTCATTTCCAATGAACACTTAGTATAAGATTTCAGGAAAGTTAAAGATTTTAAATTTAGTTTTAAAAAAGGTTTTATAAAAAAGCTATTAATATTTGACTATTTTCATATCCTTTCATTCTTGCACATTGTAGAATGTACAGACAACGTAAGTGGGAGTTTCCTAGTTAATACATTTTGGGGGGTCATTTTGATTTTAACCATAAAAAAGTGAAAAGAT
>NW_016809297.1:1082198-1101534 GCF_001698545.2 Rhinopithecus bieti | reverse complement strand
AAGGCTTCATCCCAGACCCACTCAAATCAGAATCTTTGGGGTGAGGGGTGGTGTCAGGCATCTGTAGTTTAACAAGGTTATTAGGTAATTCTTATGTACTCTATAGTGCGGTTAGAGAAAATCAATTGCGTATCCAGAGATAAAGAGATATTATGAACAATGTATTCATTTCCAATGAACACTTAGTATAAGATTTCAGGAAAGTTAAAGATTTTTAAATTTAGTTTTTAAAAAAGGTTTTATAAAAAAGCTATTAATATTTGACTATTTTCATATCCTTTCATTCTTGCACATTGTAGAATGTACAGACAACGTAAGTGGGAGTTTCCTAGTTAATACATTTTTGGGGGGTCATCATGATTTTAACCATAAAAAAGTGAAAAAGATAAAAATTCTTCCTCCTACTGCTGGCTTCTCTAACTATGCTGTATTACTTTTCTTTATGTTTTCTCCCAGAGGTTTTCAGGTCATATAACTGAAAATCTATATGAATATGTATATATATTGTATATACCCAGATGCATGTTCATATTTATGTGCATGTATTTCATTTTAAAAAACAAAAATACTAGCACACAAGTATCTATATTTTGCTTTTAAAATATAACATATCTTAGATATGCCACTGTTCTTTTATATTATATTCTATTATATGAATATATTTTATCTTATTAGTCCCCCCAAAGATGGATATTTAAATTGTTTCCAATCTCTTGTATTTAGATTGTTCCTAAACATTTACATTTGTACATTTATTTGGTAAACATGCTTTTTTTTTTAAGGCACACAGTTTCCTTACACTCATAATTGCATACTAAACTCTTGTATAGTTCATATTTACAACCTGCCATAACGTTTTTGCATTCTGAATTAGTCCTTCACATTTTGATATTTGGCATAATGTTCAAACACACTTTTTACACACTGACCTCTCCTTAAACCACTCACAGATTTAATAAATCCTACAGAAAAACATTCAGAGATTATTTGAAGGCTTGATCTTCAACCACTCACAGATTTAATAGATCCTACAGAAAAACATTCAGAGATTATTTGAAGGCTTGATCTTCTATTTACTTCAAGATGACAGAATAGTTAGTTTCTCGTGATGAAATACTACGAGAACGCAGAATGAACAAACTGTTGTGTAATTCATCAGAGAAGCATATTAACTCTGCTGAAGTACCACTGAATGAAACAAAAATGAATCTGTGAAGTAGCAATCGGATTGGCAGGCTGGTTTCTATGTCCCATCACTCTCATCGTCTTCTATTATCATGTTTTCTTCCATGTCTCCTTAGGCTGAAAAGGGCTGAGGCTGGCTGGCAGGCAGTTCACTGGCACTATTCTGACTCAGAGGAAGAGACCAGGTTTCTGGCTCTGTGTCCTGAGCGGGTTCACCCAGAGATTCCTCTGCAGAATGCCCTCCATTAAGCTGGGCTTCATCTCCACTGTCAGGGTCGATCGTTCCATGTTCCTTGTCAGTCAGGACTTCCATTTTCAATCTTCCAAAGTGTTGCTTTTTCAATCTTCCAAAGTGTTGCTTCAGAGGGAGCCTTCCAATATCTTGGGTAAAAGAAATCTGAGCTTGATTTCTCATCGGAATGGTCAGTAGAGCAAGGTATGACAGTAGCTGAGTTTGGAGGCATGAAGCTGGTGCGCAGAAGTCAGGAAAAAGTGCTTTTGCTGCCGGGCAATTTTCCCGATACTTTTTATTTATTAGAAACCACTGGGTTGTGTGCAAGGGTCAAAAACTTGATCCTCCTCCTTGGCAATGAGCATATCCTCGGGCTTTGTTGGAATGTATCTCACCTCTCGTAGCTATAGCTGTCCTATATTTCCTGAGTAAAGAGTGTGTATTCCGGTCACCACTGAGGATATCTGCAAAACTTAGAAATTCACTGGCTCTCACAATATCATCAGTTTCCATGAAGAAATCTATGTAGTTTTGGTGAAGATATAAATTAAATAAGTCTCCTGGCATGTGTGACATTTCTACTACCTCCTCAGGTTCAACAAGTATGTATCCCGTTCATATTCTGATAAATGAGAGGGCAACCGAGATGAGTCTAATTCTGTTAAAGATGCTCTTTTATGGTATAGGATTTTCCTCAAAGATCAGAATAGAAACAGAGAAACATCTTTGCCACCAATAGCTTGGACCTCTTGATGTTCAAAAACCCGGTCAGGTTTTTTTCTTCGTTTTGATTTTGACAGCACAGCACTCGATTTTAAAGACATTCTTTTTTTCCTTGGCCATACGTTGTTTTCCCCTTTTGAAGAACAAATCTGGAGGCTGTTTATTGCACTTCTCATATCACCAGAACATCCTTGACAGAGCAACTCTAGAGAAGTTTTGTCAGCAACAGTAATTTTTCCTCCACTCTTGTTAGCTTCTATACTCACTATTCGATTAAGAAATTTCGTCATAATTGTTGGTGCCACAGGGTTGAAACTAATATTTGAGATAGAACACTCTTCCTGAATTTCTTTGGGAAACAAGAAACTTTGATTATTATCACCACTGAGACTGTCAGAGATTATAAATGTAAGAGGACATCGATCAATCTTCACATACTTCCTTAGAACTTCATGTAAAGTATGAGAATCCCGATAAAACTGGTTAGGTAAATCTTCAACCAGAATTATGTTCTTATCAGCTCTCAGATGGATCAGTAAGCATGTGTAAATTGTTATACTTTGTTGCTCTTTGTAGAAACTTTGAAAACTGCTATCTGAGACTGACAGGGAAACATACGGAAGCTTGATTCAGTATGAAACATTTCCTTGAAATCATCTTTTTGGAAGTCTGGTAAAACTGGATTAATCCACTCTTATACTTGAATACCATGCTTATTTGATAGTATTTTTTTGGTAGTTGTTGTTCCACATCCAGGAGGACCTGTTATTAATAAAATAGATCCATCCTGTTTTGGTTGCCTTTCTAAGACTTGAGCTTTTTACCAGGTTTCAACTTCTTCAATTTTCTTTTTATGCACAGTAAGTTCATGTTAAGTTTCTGGTTTATATTTATCTACCCATGATTCATTTTCTGACAGATAGTCTTTTGAATTTTCTAAACCATAAATCTGTTCTAAGGAAAATAGACTTCCTATTTTTCTAGCTGGAAATAATCCTACTTTCTGATGTAGAAGGCTCATTTTTTCTTGATGACTTCGGTTATTCACACCTAATGATGTGGCAGTAATAGTAGAGATGACTCTACACTCTAGAAAATCATTGAAAGATGGGTCATCCAGTCTGTTACCTTTGTGGAAGATACCTTTGGTCTAAGAAAAGTTTTTGACATTATAAGCTGTAATAGTTCCCATCCATAGTATAGGACCTGTAGTACATTAAACTAAATTCACCTCCTTTAAAAAGCTGGTAACTGTTCCTGAAGATGCCAGATTCCTGAAGGGAGAGACCATGCTGTTTTTTTAAAATTGATTTTGCACATAGATGGGTGTGTTTGCGAATACATTTCCAGAAGTAGAATTTCTGGGTCAAAGAGTGTGTGCATTTATAATTCTGATATATACTCTCCATAGAAGCTGTACCAGTTCATATTCTCTCTGGTAGTGTGAGCAGTAGTTGTTTTCGCTATTCTCACTAAAGCTGGTTATTAGTTTAAATTGTTTTTAATCCAACAGGTGAAAAGAGGGAAATGAATGTGGTTTGTCTTTCTTATAAAAAATAGTCAATCTTGTATATTTGAGTTACTTATTTTTCTATTCTGTGAACTTTCATATTCTTTTCTCATTTTTTTCTGTTGACTTGTTAACTTTTTTCTTGTTAATATGGAGTATATTGTATATTAGAGAAAGTCACCCTTCTAATATGTGCTGCAGTTTTCCATTTAAAAAATATTTTTCCTTTGTTTACTGTAAGGTTTTGGTTATGCAGAAAATTCCGTGTAATTGAAAATATTAGTCATTTCTTTCAGACTTTTTCTTTTCTCTTCTCCTTTTCTTTGGTTATGCTCAAGCCTAGCAGACAGGACTAGCACGAGGCCAGGGAAGCATCTAGAAGACTAAAATTAGAGGCTTTATTTTTGTATCCCAGGTATCATTCTTGCCTCACTATAATCTTGGCTCTCCCCTATTCCAAGCATTTAAAGAAATAAAATTTTGCAGTAGTATCTTCTAGCACCTTAATGATTTAATTTTCATGATTATATCTTTCTAATTTATTTCTGCATACATGTGAGATATGGATACAAATTTATTTGTTTTTCCCAGATGGCTATCAACTTCTCTCTGACACTAATTATTATGTAACCTGTCTCCCCTCTTCCTGATTTAAAATACCACTTCCTGTATTAAAAATTTCCTGTAGTATCTATTTATCTATGGAGTTTGTCAATGATCAATAATCGATTTACTTATTTATTTGACAAGTAAAAGTTGTGTACATTTATGGTGTATGGCATGCTGTTTTGATATATGTATATTGTGCAGTGGTTAAATCAAGCTATTTAACATATGCATCACCTCATATACTTATTTTTTTGTGGTGAGAATATTTAAAATTTACTCTCAGCAATTTTCAAGTATAAAATACATTGTTATTAACTATTATTCCCACAATATACAACAGATCTCTAAAACTTATTTCACTTGACTGAATAATGTGTCCTTTGAGCAAGAACTCCCTATCCTCACCCCCAGACTCTAGTAACCACCATTTTCCTTTGTTTCTATGAGTTTGACTTTTTTAGATTACACATGTGAGATTATGTGACATTTGTGTTCCTGTATCTGGCTTGTTTCACTCACCATAACGTCCTCCAGGTTCTTCTGTGTTGTTGCAAATGTCAGTGAACATGGGAGTGCAGATATCTCTTAGACATACCGATTTTATCTTTTTGATATATGCCCAGCAGGGAATTACTGGATCATATGGTAGTTCTATTTTTAATTTTTTGAGTAATCTCCATACATTATGCTTTCCATAATGGCTGTACTAATTTACATTCCCACCAACAGTGTAAAAGGGTTCTCTTTTCTCCACATTCTTGCCAACACTTGCTATTATTCATCTTTTGGATAATAGCCTTTCTAAAAGGAGTGAGGTGGTATTTCATTGTGGAGTTAATTTGCATTTCCCTGATGATTAGTGATGTTAAGTATTGTTTTCATCTACCTGTTGGCCCTTTGTTTGTCTCCTTTTTTTTGAGATGGAGGTTTCGCTCTTGTTGCCCAGGCTGGAGTGCAACGGTGCGATCTCGGCTCACCACAACCTCTGCCTCCTAGGTTCATTGATTTTCCTCCCTCAGCCTCCCGAGTAGCTGGGATTACAGGCATGCACCACCATGCCTGGCTAATTTTGAATATTTAGTAGAGATGGGGTTTCTCCATGTTGATTAGGCTGGTCACGGACTCTCGACCCCAAGTGATCTGCCCACCTTGGCCTCCCAAAGTGCTGGGATTAGAGGTGTGAGCCACAGCGCCCAGCCTGTATGTCTTCTTTTAAGAAATGTCTATTTAGGTCTTTTGTCCATTTTTAAAACACAAATTCCATTTTTGTTTTGTTATTGAGTTGAGTTCCTTACATATTTGCCTCTTTTCAGATGTAGGGCTTTCACATATTGTCTTCTATTCTGTTGGTTATTTCTTCACTCTGTTATTGTCTCCTTTGCTGTACAGAAGCTTTTTAGTTTGATGTAATCTCACTTGTCTATTTTGCTTTTGTTTCCCATGTTTTGAGGTCATATAAAAAAAAAAATCATTGCCCAGACTAATGTCTGGGTATATAGAATGATTTTTAAATACTGCTTTAATTTTAAGTGAATTGTGAGCATCAAAGGAGACAGGCTCTTTGGATACCTATTCAGAATTTCCTTCTTTCCAATGGCTAAATAGTATTTTGTTGTGTACATATACCATATTTTATCAATTCATGTGTTGATGGTCAGAAAAGATACTTGATATAATTTCAGTCTTCTCACATTTGTTAGACTTGTTTTGCGGTCTATCATGTGATCTGTTCTAAAAAATAGTCCCTATGCTATTGAGAATGTATCTTCTCTTGCTGTTTGATTAAATGCTCTGTATATGTTTGTTAGGTCAATTTGGCCTAAAGTGTAGTTCAAGTCCAGTGTTTCCTTATTGACTTTTTGGATGATCTGTTCATTGTTGAAAGTGGGGTATTGAAGTCCCTTACTATTGTTGTGTTGTAATCTATCCCTCTTTTCAGATTTATTAATATCTGATATATGTATTTAGGTACTGTGATGTTAGATGAATATATATTTATAATTGTTATACCTTCTTGGTAAATTAATCTCTTTGTTATTATATAATGACCTTCTTTGTTTCTGTTTACATTTTTTGACTTAAAGTCTGTTTTGTCTGATGTAAGTGTAGCTACTTTTTTTTTGGTTTGTTTTGTTTCCATTTGTATAGGATATATTTTTTGATCCTTTCAACTGCAGTTAATAAGCATCCTTCAAGGTGAAGTGAGGCCCAGCATGGTGGCTCATGCCTGTAATCCCAGCACTTTGGGAGGCCAAGGTGGGAGGATTGCTTGAGCTTAAGAGTTTGAGACTAGTCTGGGCAACATGGTGTAACCCTGTCTCTACCAAAAGTACAAAAATTGGCCCATGTGGTGGCACACATTTGAAGTCCCAGCTACTTGAGAGGCTAAGGCAGGAGGATCGCTTGAGCCTATAGTTGGGTCTTGTGAGGGTTTTTTTTTTTTTTTCCCAGGGGGCAGGGAGAATCGGTTTTTTAATCTATTGAGTCACTCTATGTCTTTGGACTGGAGGTCCAAATCCATTTACATTCAAAGTTTTATTTCTATACTTTTATTATGTTTTGTTTATTTACAAGTAACACACTGTTTATTATTGCTTTGTAAAATGTTTAATAATGATTAAGGCCTAATCCTTATTGCTGTCTTTTCAGAATGTTCCTAACTATCCTAACTACTCATGTCTATTTTTTAATTTCAATTTTAGAATTATCTTTTAAAAAAATCTTATCGCAATTTATTGTGATCATCTTAAAAGTTTTAAGTATAGAGAGAATTGGCATTTTTATGATGTTAAGTCTCGCAATCCAAGAATATAATATGCACTGACATTGGTTTGGAAATTTCTTTTTTCTTTTCAGTGTATTTAGGTTCATACAGATTTTGCACATCTTCTGTCAAGTTTATTCTGGAGTATTTCCTTCTTTGTCATTGTAAATGAGGTATTCTGCAAGTTTTTTTGGATGTGTTTTTCTATATATAAATACAGTCAATTTTTAAATATCAGTGTATTCCCATCTAATTCAACAGAATTTTGTTATTCTGAACATTTAAATTTTAAAGTTTTCAGGTATATAAATTATCATTTGCAAATAAAGATACTTTTAACTTTTCCTTTCTACATTTTCTACTGTTTCCTCCTATACTTGCATTAGTTAGTACCTCCAGAAAAATGTTAGTAATTGTTGTGATTGTAGATATACTTGTCTTATCTGCACTTTAATGGGACACTTCTATCTGTTTTCCCAGTAAGCATAATGTGTTTATTTTTTTTGTTGTTGTTGCTACTGTTGGAATGCTATTTCTTTGTTAGGGTTAATTTAAAGAAATTAATATTATCAAATGCAAAGTCTTAAAAATTCAAATATAGATGTTTTATTCTATTAATGCATTTTCAGAATTTATGGAGATGAGAGATACTTGTATGGATTGTCTCCTTATAAATATTAAATTATTTTAATTAGTACATTTCTTAATCCTAAACCACCCTGGCATTATCAGACCAAACCTTAATTTATCAGGGTGTATTTTTCAAATGTTCTGCTGGTGCTCCTTACTAATATGTTGTTTGTTTGTTACACTGATATTTGGAAGTGAGATTCTTCTGTAGACTTCTTTCTTTTCTAATACTTGTCCAATATTGAAACAATAGTTAATTTGAAATCTTTCTTCATCTTTAAAGAGTATTGCAATAGAATGTTCTTTAGATATTTCATTAATTTAATAATATGTTTCTCAGCTTTATTCCCAAAGACTCAGTAGGCCTTTAAGAATAAAAACAGTATCATACTTGGTCATTGAACCTAAAACAGTGTCTGGCACATAGCAGTGGGCATTCAAGGAATACTTGACTGATTAATTATAAATCTGGATTTTTAAAAAAGCTACTCAAATTGCTCTGATATTCAAATAGGCAGGGCTTAGAACTGCTGCCCTATACCTGTTTTCTATTTAAGCCTGTGTAATGCCTAATAAGTAATACTACTTTGTTTATACAACATACTCAAAAGCTTGATTGAGTAATACATTCATTAATACACAGGTATTTAGAGCTTTCGTTTATAAAATGCATTCTAACAGCAACTATTAGTCCCACTGGCATACAATAGCAGAGCAAATACTTGTGGCATCCTTTTGAAAACTAAAATGCCTTCTTTTGATTCCTCTATGAGGTATCTATATGAACTGCTAAAATTAACGGAGAATGGAGGATGCAAAATCAACATGCAAAATCAGTAGCATTTCTATACAACAATAACAAACTAGCTGAAAAAAAGAAATAAGAAAGCAGTGCTATTTACAATAACCACAGAAAGGCCGGGCGTGGTGGCTAATGCCTGCAATCCCAGCACTTTGGGAGGTTGAGGTGGGCGGATCACCTGAGATTAAGAGTTCAAGACTGGCCTGGCCAACATGGTGAAACTCTGTCTCTACTACTAATAAAAAATTAGCTGGACATGGTGGCATGTGCCTGTAATCCCAGCTACTCAGGAGGTTGAGGCAGGAGAATCACTGGAACCTGGGAGGTGGAGGTTGCAGCAAGCTGAGATCGCATCACTATACTCCAGCCTGGGCGACAGAGTGAGACTCCATCTCAAAAAAACAACAAACAAACAAAAACCACACACACATACACGCACTCACACACACACATACACATACCCCTAGGACTATATTAACCAAGGAGGTGAACGATCCCTACAAGAAAAACTATAAAACATTGATGAAAGAAATTGAAGAGAACACCAAAAATGGAAAGACATCCCATGCCATGGATTGAAAGAATGAATTTTGCTAAAATGACCATACTATCGGAAGACATCTACAGATTCAATGCAATCTCTATCAAAATTCCAATGACATTTTTCACAGAAACAAAGAAAAAATCTTAAAATTTGTATAGAACCACAAAAGACTCCAAATAGTTCAAAGCAATACAGAGTGAAAAGAACAAACTGCAGGCATCATACTACTTGACTTCAAAATATACTGCAAAGCTATGGTAAACAAAACAGCATGGTATTGGCATAAAAACAGACACCTAGACCAATGGAATAGAATAGAAAACCCAGAAATAAATCCACATATTTAAAGTCAGCTGATTTTTGACAAAGGTGCCAAGAATATGCATTGGGGAAAGGACACCCTCTTCAATAAATAGTTCTGGAAAATGTGAATATTCATATGTAGAAGAATGAAACTAGACTCCTATCTCTCACCATATGCAAAAATCAATTCAAAATGAACTAAAGACTTGAATGTAAGACCCCAAACTATAAAACTCCTAGAAGAAAATATAAGGGAAGCCCTTCAGGACATTGTTCCCAGCAAAAAAATGTATGGGTAACACTTCAAAAGCAAATGCAACAAAAACAAAAATAGACAAATGGTACTATATCACCTGAGAAGCGTCCGAACAGCAAAGGAAACAAAAGAATAAGGGGATAACCTGTAGAATGGGAGAAATTATTTGCAAACTATTCATTTGACAAGGGCCTTATATCTAGAATACACAAGGAACTCAAATAACTCAGCAACAAAAATTCCCAAATGATTTGATTTTAAAATGGGCAAAAGATCTGAAGAGACATTTCTCAAAAGAAGACACACAAATGGCCAAGGATGTGAAGAAACTCTCAACATCTCTAATCATCAGGGAAAGGCAGATCAAACCACAATGAGATATTATCCCACCACAGTTAGAATTGATATTATCAAGAAGACAAAAAATAACAAATTCTGGTGAGGATGCAGAGAAGAGGGAATTCTTATACACTGTTGGTAGGAATGTAAATTAGTACAGCCATTACGCAAAACATATAGAGGATTCTCAAAAAACTAAAAATATAACTACCATATGGTCCAGCTTTCCTACTACTGAGTATTTATTTTAAAAATCAGTATATTAAAGAGATATCTGCATCTCCATATTTATTGAATCACTATTCACAATAGCAAAGATTTATAGAATCAACCTAAATGTACATCAATGAATGAATGGATAAAGAAAAAGTGTTACATATTCACAGTGGACTATTACCTAGCCATAAAAAATAATGAAATGCTCTCATTCACAGCAGCATGAATGAGCCTGGAGGATGTGTTAAGTGAAATAAGTCAGACTTAAAAAGATAAATACCATGAATTCTGACTCATATAGGGTAGCTTAAGAAAAAGTTATACTAATAGAAGTAGAGAGTAGAGCTCTGGTTATTAGAAGCTGGGAAGGGTTCAGAGCTGGAAAAATAAGGAGAGGTTGATTAATAGATGCAAAAATACAGCTAGATAGTAGGAATAGGTTCAAGTAGTCTACAGCACTATAGGGTACATGCAGTTAACGATAGTTTATTGTATATTTTTAAAAAGCTAATAGAGAGGATTTTGAGTGTTCCCACCAGAAAGAAAAGAAATGTTTGAGGTGATACATATGCTAATTACACTGATTTGATCACTACACATTGTGTACATGTATCAGCATATCACTCTATATTCCATAAATATGTACAATTATTATGAGTCTACTACAAATAAAAGGAAAAAAATGAGCTGAGACTCATATTACCTTTTGTGAGCATAAAAGAGACCTTCTTCATAAGTTTGTACCCAAGTGATGTCATCTCCCCATCCTGAAATAGAAGAGAGAAATCAGTGCAGTAACCCAGAACTAGAGACAAGCTCTGAAATGGGTATCTAATAATCAGATATCTACCTACAGATATTTAACTAAGCCTTCAAGCTGTTGGCTGATATATGATGCAGAGGACCCACAATTTTCACTAGATATGGAGGTGGTTTCCCTTTATATTGTAGTACTGAGGTTTTGCTACTGTATTTCAAACCTTGAGGCCCATGGCCTTCAAGCCAGTAAGTGCTTAATAAATGTTGTTATGATTAGAGCTGATTGAAAGGACATCTTTGGATAATGTAAAAGCTCTGGCTTTAGGAATGTTTGGAAAGTAACAGTTCATCTTTGCACACTTTGTAAGATTATTAGGAATCCTTTGGGCTGTACTCTACAATGCCCTCCTATTTTGGGTCCCAAGAGATGCTGACCTCTTCTAAGTCAGTATACATTGTGAAATAAGGGAATTCTGAATTTTGCTTTGAATTCTGACATGGAAAAAATTCTTGTGTGGGAATTTCACGGCCGAGAGACATGATTAAACACATGTGTTTTGGAAGCACCCAAAAGAATGGAGAGAAAAAACAGAAAGCAATAAATATAGAGAGAACCCATTCGCCTTAAAGAAATGGTATGAGTATTTGGGAATGTGTATTGGCAATTAAAGAATAAGATCATCAAGGAGAAGAATGCCCAGAACCTCCAAAAACATTACTGAGTATTTTCAGGAAGTGTCTCAGTCTATCAATGAGAGAGACTGAATTAATGTGAAAATTAGCAATATTTGGAAGTCAGTTTGGGCCCAGATTTTCGTGTACATTTCAAATGTTGTCAGACCACAGTTTCTGGCTTTAATGTCATGGTAAATATGATAATAATTTGATAAATATGATTCCATGATTTTTGCTTATTTGTTTTTCATGTTTGTTTTCTGGTGACAGCTTTATTGAAATAAAATTAATACACCAATACAACTCACCTATTGAAAATGAATACTTTTGGCCAGCCGTGGTGGCTCATGCCTGTAATCCCAGCACTTTGCGAGGCCGAGGCGGGTGGATCGTTTGAGGTCAGGAGTTCAAGACCAGCCTAGCCAACATGGTTAAACCCCGTCTCTACTAAAAATACAAAAATTAGCTGGGTGTGGTAGCATGCACCTGTAGACCCAGCTACTCGGGAGGCTGAGGTAGGAGAATCCCTTGAACCTGGGAGGCGGATGTTGCAGTGAGCCAAGATTGCACCACTGCACTCCAGCCTGGGTAACAGAGCAAGACTCCATCCCCCCCCCCCAAAAAAAAAAAGAAAGAAAAAAATGTATACTTTTTTCAGTATATATACAAAGTTGTGCAACCATCATCACAATCAATTTTAGAACATTTTCATCTCCTCAGAAAAAAAACTCTATACCATTTAGCTATCACCTGCTCCCCATTTTCTTCAACTGCCACAGCCCTAAGAAACCCCTAATCTACTTTCTGTCTCTATAGATTTGCTTATGCTGGACTTTTCATATAAATGGAATCATACAATATGTAGGCTTTTGTGACTAGATTTTTTCACTCAGCATAACCTTTTTAAGGTTCATCCATATAGTGACATGTATTATTATTTAATTCATTTTTTATGGTCAAATATTATTCCATTGTATGGATATACCACATTTTATTTATTTGTTCATCAGTTAATGGATAGTTGGGTTGTTTCCAGTTTTTCCCTTTTATGAATAATGCCACTATGAACATACATAGACAAGTTTTTGAGTGGTATATGTTTTCATTTATCTTGGGTATACACCTAGGAGCGGAACTGCTGAACAAATGGTAACACTATATTTAGCTTTTTGAGGAGCTGTCAGGTTATTTTCTAAAGTGGCTACATCATTTTATATTCTCACCAGCAATGTTTTTGGTTTTTTTTGTTTTTTTTTTTTTTTTTTTTTTTTTTTTTTTTTTTTTGCCTGATTTAAAATCTTAACATTGAAAAACATCTCTTATTAGTTTAATGCCACATCTTAACAGGAACTCTTGCTCTCTGTAATAATCCTGAAAGATCCTTTTTCCAACTTTGGTTGAACACATGCAATATCTATACACCACATTTTCCATTAAGTAAAAGTTATTCTAAAACAGCAAGTGAGACTAGGCCTCTGCTTAATTTTCCCTCTTCTGATGCAAATATCATTCAATGCTGGAACATTAGCAGTGGGGAAAATTTCTGTTCTCTGCTCCTGCTCAATTTGGTTCCACAAACAGTAAAGGAACATCTGCTGCATAACTTACTCCACAAAGCAGTGGGAATACAAACATAGAGCAATATAATCCCTATTCTCAAAAAATTCTCCAAAGCCCTGTAGGAAAGCTATATTGCATTATAATAATTTTTTATATACTCTGTTATAATCACAATAGGTCAAAGCTGGTACAGTTTAAATGCACCTCATGGCTTCTGCTCATTACTCTTAATTCTATCCCTATCTCTGTCTCTGGCTATGTTTTCTTGTCTTTTGAGATTTTATTCATTTATCTAACATATATTTATTAAGTATTTACTATCTGCCAAGCACTGGACTAGGTACTCAGCAATTCTGATTCAAAGGAAGTTGGGATTTTCTTGGATCACTGTATGCATATGTGTTTTTTTCTCCCTGAATCTTTTACTACCTTTATCTAATTAATCTTCCTTTTCTTCTTACTTCCTTCTCTACTTAACTGGTGCTGCCCTGTGCTCTAAGGGGCTCCATATGCTACTCTGTGTACTGTATCCAAGCTCCTCCCACTCACCCCTACCTTTAATCTTCATTCATTCTGAGCCTCATTCTCTCCGTTGTTCACCATGTAGCAATAGATGGTAAAAGACTTTGCCAAATATAAACCAGTTCTCAATAATGGTGTTCTCAGCTAATATCAGTAATCTTCTGTGTTAAATTAGTTTCTTATCAATTGAAATAACAGAACCTTTAAGTTGTTTAAAATAGAGCATACAAATGTAATATATTTTTCAAAACATTCAACAAGAGTTTTAAATAAATATTTAGAAGTGAGCACACAGAATGTTGATGCTTTGTGGTACAGTTATCACAGTGCTGCTTAATGCAGACCTGGAAAATCTTTAAGTTTAGTCTTTGGCACTTTAAGGCTACTGAGCTCATTGTTTTGCAACAATTACGCTTATATAGAGACATAGAGTTATGTTTAGGAAAATATTTCAACTTTTTCATTCATTTCTTTTGCAAAAATATATTGACTTTCTGTGTATATAGTTTGTGTGCTTGTTAAGCTGAAGTAGAGTTAATTAGCTTAGGTAAACATTGATGAGCACTTGGCTGGCACTCAGTACATCTGTTAAGAAATGAATGTACTTGGGAAGCAAGTCAATCTTTTAGAATTTGAAATTATATAATATATATCAACTTTATATATATAATTTCTTATATATATTATACCAATAAATGTATACTATTTGTCATATAATGTATATATACCATGTTATATGTTATGATTATAATATATATGATATATATATGTATCAGAGATAGGAACAGAATTATTTGTTCCCACATGGTTATTCAAAACTAGCAGTATTACTACAAGGCACTTGACCACTATTTGCAGTGGTAATGTGAATGGAGCAAACAAATGGTCAAGTACTTGGTGGTAATACTGATAATTTTGAATAGCTATGTGGGGACAAATAATTCTGTTCCTACTTCTGTTACTTAAAGATATAGAAACCAACGTTGAGAATTTTTTCTTTTATAAAATGTTTCTTTACAGATGAATATGTATTTGTTGCTTAGGCCAAAGTAAAACAGTAAATACAAAAAGAAATGTTTTCTAAACATGTAGCCAATAGCAATCCTTGATTATGTCTAAAACCACTGTCTTCCAGAGTCAATATAGCAAAGACTTGGGTACCCCAAATTCTCAGGGTTTGGGGTACGGTATAATTTTCTGGGAAGGCTTATATAAAATCATTCCAAATTATTATTATTATTATTTTTTGGAGGACTGGGAAATAGAGGACTGGGAATTGGAGCAAATTTTGAGGAACCTTAAATTGCTATTAGGACACCAATATGACATAGCAATCCATCATTATTTTCTAGGACTCTGGTTACCAAAGTTATAGAGAGCAAGTCAATTCTCCATTATTTCAGCAAAAGATAATGCAAATTTATGTTATTGTTTGCTAGTTGATTTGATTCACTGCCTAAAATAAACTGATTCCTTCTGTTTTAAAATCCACTTTGAAGTCACACACAACAAAAATCATTCAGTTAGTTGAATTTGTTTTATAATTAGACCATGAGTGAAGACACCAGATATTTTAAAAAGCAATCCAAATGACTGAGTTTAGAAAATAAAATGAGATTACAGCACCTCTTGAGAGTGTTTGAGGAGGCCTTTTTTCCTTTTTTATTGCAATGGCAAGGTTGGAAGAAACTGCGACGAGTAAGAGGCAGAGAACCATAGCTGAGTGTAGCATCATGTCTTCTAGAGAATCTCTCAGAAGAAGCTAGATGACAGAAAGGAATTCTCAGAATCTAGTGAGTTACTTCAAGCTATTATTAGAAGATATTTGCTAAGAGTTGGACCAATACCGTGATGACAGACTGTTCTGCTTTTTTGGTTTGACATGGTATAACCAACCACATAGAATTTTCATTCACATTTTATTTTTAAAATGCTTAATCAACTCAATACATGCTCAGCTGGTGAAAAGTCACGTTCTGTGCATCCTGGGCATAGTGCTGTATAATTAAAAGAGAGCTGGATGAGGGCACACAAAGCCTGCTTCTGAATCGCCCTGTAGTGTTCACACCACCAAGATGAAGCTCAAATAAGATTATGTTTTTTAATGTCTTGTAAACTATAAAGTGGCTTTTAGCATGCAGAAATATTCTTTGCCTTTTGATTCTTCTGTATCTAGTAGGTCAAAACATTTTGACTCTATACCAAGATAAGATTATACATGAACAAATATTGCTTAAAATAGAAATCAGAGGAAAAATAGAATATGGAGGATTCTTGTCCTTCAGTTCCTTTATAGTTTCTTACCTTTCTCATCCTTCCAACAATTACTCAGAATTTTGCCCTTCAGTTTATAATACAGCTCTTTATAAAAATAAAATACTGTCATATTACTATAAATTAGACATATGTATAGAGAAGCGTAGACGTGCCATGATTACATTCTCATTCAAACCAATTCTTAACTCAATGTGAGTCTTTTATACTTTGCACATTAAGATGAAAACTAAAGTCCAAAGTTGGGCCTGATCTGAATCTGGTCATAAATCACTTGATAAATATATTACAGGAAGTCTGTAATACTTGTGAGATGTTTAGTTACAGCATTAGCATATAAAACTCATTTGAAAATGGTTGGCACATGCAGTTTTGAAACTTTACCTCAAAATATAAAATAAATATACAGATATCCTTCACATTTATTTAAAGTTTCTTTAAGATGTCTTTCCTATTGACTTACATTATTTAGTATTGAATTCATCACCAAAATAGTAAAATTTCCTTAGCCAAGTGAGTCTCCTGCCTTGGTCTCCCGAGTAGCTGGGATTACAGGTGTGTACCACCACACCTGGATAATTTTTCTATTTTTAATAGAGAGGGGGTTTCACTGTGTTGGCAGGCTGGTCTCAAACTCCTGACCTCAAATAATCCACTTGCTTCAGCTTCCCAAAGTGCTGGGATTACAACGGTGAGCCACAGCTCCCGGCCTCCTTTCGTCTCTCCTCCTTTCCCCTCCTCTCCCCTCCTTTCCCCTCCTTTCCCCTCCTTTCCCCTCCCATCCTCTTCTGTCCTTTCTTTCCAGGCATATAAAACCCTGTTAAATAACGATCATGGTGTCTGATAAGGATTTCAGTTTAAGTTTCCATAACTTATTAAACCATAAAACATTTCAGAATATCATCTTGTACCTTAAGGCCTCGGTCATCTTGTACTTTAAAGACTGAAACAAAGGAAGGGTGGATTTTAGTAGAGGACAGGGACATTTGACTCTGGAACATGAAACCCAACCCAGCAAAGGCAGCCTTAGTTAGACAGGTTGGGAGGTGCAGTGGAGAAACTGAAGCAACCGTCTAGTACGGGATCTTAACCTGAATCCAGCAGGCTTCTCGAAGGCCTGTGGATGAGCTACAAAAGGCTCAAAACCCCTGGAAATTGCATGCAAAATTTTATCTGCCTGTTCCTTTTCCATGGGAATAGGGTCCAAAACGTCATTAAAATTCTTCCAGGGATCTTGGATATAAAGAAGAGTTAAGAAAAGTCAATCTGGAGGACCCTTTAGAAAGATTTTTCTATGTTAGGTACAGAGACAAGCAGGTGGAATCTGCATTTTAAAAAAGAAAAGCATAACTTCATCATTTTGCTATTTTAAAGCTGCCAAGCTTAGGGTTAGGTGGGAACATTTTTTTCTTTAAAATTTCAAATATGTATTATTGTCAAATACTTTCTAATTAAAAAATAAAAATCTTGGTTTTCTGGTTTTACATTGATAAATTATAAAATAGATATTAAATATATTCTGTGACAAAGCAGTACAACTTGTACATTGTAGATTTTGAATAAATAATGCTTTCCTTGGTAAAATACAGTGTAAATTGCTGAGGGTCCTTTAGAATCAGTTGCAAGGTTAAGCTACTTGGGGGAACACAGATAAATATGGCATGGTTACAGGCCTATAGCAGCTTAAAATGCATTTGGGAGGCATATAACCATATGTCAGAAATTAGGTTGTATAAACATTGGTCAATTAGCATTTTCTGACATTAGTATTTTATTTTTCAAAAGTAATTTAACATAAGTAACTGATATTATAAGCGCCTATATTTTAAAATAAAACAAGACTTAAAAGACTATAAAGAAGAGCTATTATTACTTGTAGAATAATTTTAAAGAGTCGTTTTGTGGTTGACGTCAATTTATTCTAATACCATTAATATAAATGGAGATAAAACTATGAAACCAGCAAAGGAAATCCAGTTCGGTAAAAGAAGAAAATTAAAAATTCATTTCACTTTCCCAGCCTTTACTGAAAGCTTCACTTTTAAATAGCAAAAGGTAATTATTTAAATATTGCAAAGCTTGACCACTGATTAAGTAATCTGGAAACTTTGCTTGCTTACCTGACTTGGCCAGTGCTCTTGTTGGAAATGTACTCTGGATGTTTCTGGTTAAAAATGGGTGTGGATTTATAGACACACACACACACCTGACCTACAACCTCACCTGCATAGAAACAAGAGCATAGTTACCGGAAAACAAACTTTAAAAAGTAGGCTGGTCTGAAAGACTCTGTACTTCTTTCCAGTTCTCATGCTTCTCACACTAAAAAAGCTCTTTTCTTTTTCTCTAAATTCAGATTGAATGTCCTCATAAAATGAGGTTAAATACCATCTTTGTGGTTCTTTCTCTTTTACTTTTTATTTCCCAAGGTAATTTAATGTTTGGCTGAAGTTCAGCACACACACAAAAAAAAGGAAGAAGGAAACCGGAATGAATTTAAGAACTGTGTGCATGCCATTGTTCTTGATGAGAGTGCTGTGAGGCTTGCAGATTAGAAATAAAGCAAATAGAAATTCTTAAGGGTTACTCTGTTTACAGGAATATAATTAACAGCTAAAGAGATTGAGTCCTTTTTTTTTTTTTGAGAGAGAGAAGGAAATAATTCTGTTTTAAAATTGAACATTTTCATAATTTGATTATTCTTTACAATTTTCTATAAAACCTTTACTGTGCACAAAATAGAAAACAGCAATTAGATAAGTTTAAATTTATCTAATAGATACTATTTAATTAATTGGCAGTAGTTATTTAATTACTGTTAAAATAATGTAGGGCAGGATGTCATCAAATTTGTTTTTTTGCACAGCCCAGGAAATAGGAACGATTTTGACATTTTTAAATGGTTGGGGAAAAAAAACAAAAGAATCATATTTTGTGATATGTGAAAGTTATATGAAATTCACTTTCAGTGTCCATAAATAGAGATGGCGGATGGCATGCAGCCATGTGCATTTACTTATTAGTGTCTGTGGCTACTTTTGCACTGCAACAGCAAAGTCCGGTACAGTCCAGGACAGTGGATACCAAAATCTGTGCACACTAAGTCCCATATCTGGCCCTGCGTAACCCACAGATATGAAAAGTTGGTCCTCCATATATGCAGGTTTGGCATCCTGTGAACACAGTATTTTTGATCCACTTTTGGTTGTGGATGCAGAACTTATATGAAGGACTGTATTTATTTTAAAAAAAAAAATTCTCTTCTATGTGAACCCACACGATTCAAACCTATGTTGTTTAAGGGTCAGCTGTGCTTGTGACAGGGACTGTATGATCTCCAAAACTGAAAATATTTACTATCTTTAGTAAATGTTTACAGAAAATGTTTATTGAAGCGTAATCCAAGGTATTGTTTATAAATTCCTTTCCTTTC
>NW_016809297.1:1073821-1078623 GCF_001698545.2 Rhinopithecus bieti | reverse complement strand
TCCTTCCTTCCTTCCTTCCTTCCTTCCTTCCTTCCTTCTTCCTTCCTTCCTCCTTTCCTTCCTTCCTCCCTCCCATCCTCCCTTCCTCCCTCCATCCCTCCATCCCTCCATCCCTCCATCCCTCACTTCTCTCACTCTTTTTTTTTTGTTTCTTTTTTTTGTGGGGGAGGGTCTAATTGCTCTGAATATATTAACAAATGTACTGTGCAGGAATGGGAGTGATGGTCGTCTTGCTCCTGATGTTAAAGGGGATGTGCTTCTAGTATTTTAACTTCAGACGTAGTGCTGGTTTTGGCTGAGTTGACCGTGTTAAGAAGGTAACCATTATTCTTAAATTACCTCTCTTAAAAGCAGGAATGTTGGATTTTGTTCTATAAAGATGGGTATATGGATTTTCTCATTTGATATAGAAAATTTTACTGTTTTCCTAATTAAACTTTCCATGGTCCTGAAAGAAACCTCATGTAGCTAAGTTGTGTATTCTTTAACTGTACTGCTGATTTGTATACTTGTCTAACTATGCTTTCTTCCTTACACAGGTTCTCAAAGGGAACCTTCCCTGGAACATGCTATTCAAATGGAATCCTTCTTGCTGAAGGTTAAGAAACTTGACCTATAATTTTAATTTTAAATCCAGCCAGCCTTTGCAAAGCAAAGAAATGACTGGGCAATACTCCTTAAATTTCTCTGTTAGTGAAAATTTGGGGAAAGCTTTCAACTTCTTGTTGACTGAGAGTGATTATGGGAAAATCTCAAAATATTCTGCATCCCTGTTAAACTTTTCACATAGTATTCATTTAAATAAATATAAGATAAGAGTGAAAAAGAGGAAGTCGAGTACCTGTGGGGTAGTGAAAGTAGATCCTGTAATGTCTGAGCGGATCAGTGTCTTTAGGTCTCTCCCACTAGGGTGATAATGCAATGTGTCCTCTAACCCAGGACAATTTTGAAAGTAAAAGGAGGCAATAAAGTCATTGGAATTATGGCATCTTAAAATAATATTTTGAAATGTATATTTGTTAGCCAAAATTGGTTTTATTGTGTAATAGATCACAAATAGTTCTATGAAAGATTATTCTTAGAAGTAAAATTATTAAAGTATATTCATGTGCATGATGGCAAATTATACAAATTATTCTTTGTATATATTTATGTTAATCATTTTCTTAACTGTACCTATCTGATACCAGGTGGGTGGTATTTTTTCTGGCATTAACTGTCTTTATTTTTTCAATGTGACCTCATATTTATTTTTTCATAAAATTGCCTGCAATAATCTTCAAAGTCAATCTTACGGTTAACGGATTTGGAACTGTCAACAGCTTCAATTTACTCTTCCTGTAGGTCATATTACATCCTATTTTTAATTAAGAAAATAATCTTTCTATAGCTGATGGTTTACCTGGTATTTGAGAAAGTCCAGTTCACCGGAGGACAGTTTTAATTCTAATTTTAATCTTATTGAAATATTATCTCAAATATTGTCTTTTAGCCTCTGCTTAGAGTATCTTCTTCAACAGAAAATTTTACAAGATGAAACAAGTAAAATAAATCATCTTGCCTTATAATTATTTTAAATGTTTCATTAAATTTCCAAGCTACAAAATTGTAGGGCCTCTCTATTTCATTCTATTCAGGAAGAGAATATAAGTGTATCTAACTATATACTCTTTTAATAATAAATCGAGCTATTTTTCTCTTGGAGTTGATTCTTTTGAGGGCATTGTTCTATATTTTTACAAGTTTAATTGTTCACACAAGTCATTAGTTAAATAAAAGATTAGGATTACCTATTCACTTTGTGTGTGTGTGTGTCCATCTGTTTGTATTTCAGTTTATCAGTCTCTTACTAAGAAAATGTATATATATTTAAAAAAGCTGACAGTGGAAAGTAGGTATTCCTCTTTCCCAGTCTATGGGTCTTCTTGAGGCAATAATGATTACTTTCTGAGCCTTCTTCCAGAAATACTTTCTCTCTGTTAAAGCATGTCTCTGTTTATCATCTCTCAATAATCTATTTATTTCTTTATCTACCTATTTATATTTGTATATTAACACAAATGGTGCCATTCTATTAATACTTCTGAACCTCTTTTTATGTAAGAATATTGAAAATTGTACCATATTAGGACAGGTATTTGGAAACTATTCAGTAAATGAAAGAGAATAATGTCTTGCAGAGAGCATTTATGTATCACTATTTTCTAAATCCTGTATAGGCAAATAGTTATTTTTAAAAATATTGGGTTTGGAGAAAAAAGACTCTTTGGATTAAAGGAATAGATAGCTCCAGAATTTGTTATTGAGCAGTATAATTTTATACCAAATATTTAAATGCATAGTGTTTTTATAAGCCTCTCATAATCAATGTCTGTAACCTACAGGTTCTTGCTCTGTCAAAATTAGTTACACTTCCCGTTGCAGAACAATAATGCTTTATTTCCATTAAGCATAAAGTCTCTGAACTTGGAGGGTAGTACATCTAAACACTTGATAAACCTGTGGTATTTTTATAATATAAATGTAAATGAGATTTATTCCTTGGTATTTGCCCTGTGAGCTAAATAAGATTAAGTAGAATTGTGCATGTAGCTTTTGGATTAGAGATTCAAGTCCTTCAATCAGGCTCTAACCTGTAGCTTGTGGTGATAAACTTTGTACTTTTTCCCATAAAAATGCTCTTATATCTTAAACAGGCATAGCATTTTTTCCTCCCATGATGGAGATCAGGGACCTAGCCTGGCCAGTTTCCTCAGCCCAATTCAGGGAGGGCCTGTTTTGGAAGACATGAATAAAATTAAAACGAATTGTGCATAGCTGGGAGGCAGCCATAGTAAATCTGAAGTGAGATCCCCAAATAGTTGTCAAGTAGATGAAGAATAGATACAGATAATGGGAAGAAGAAAGCAGAGCCAGAGAGTAACAGAAGGAGGGAAAGGAGGGAGTACCCACTGGATTTGAGGAGGAAAGAGTGGTAGGGCTCTTGAGTGATGTGTGGGGCATTTGACTCCATTCGCAGACTGGAGAATATGGATATGGTCGTACCATGAGATTAGAGGATAAAGAACCTCTTTAAGATGGCAAATAAGGTGTTATAATGTGATCCACATTTTAAAAGTTATGTTTTAACATAAAAGAATAAATATATTCATAAGCTGCAGACATAAAAGCACCAAGACATAGAATAAGGTATCTTTCTAGGGAAACTATGAGTCTTTCCGTAGGGAATCATTTTATTTTGATAGCTTCAAAAATTCTAATAGAAGATTATCTCCTGAAAGAGAATATAGCTCCTCTAGTTGATCTTATTCTTAAGGGCTAAATATTATATATACAAATCCACAATGAAAATTAGTTTTCAAAGATGAATTTTAAAAGTCAACTAAATTGTATATTCTTATAAGTACAAATTGATATTTTCTGTGCTTGATGATTAAACCATACATTAACAGTCCGCAGTCCTGCTAAAACTCTTCATTCATTTCCCTCTTGATTTAATTAATGAATTTATTTATTTATTTATTGAGACACGGTCTCACTCTGTTTCTCAACTTGGAGTGCAGTGGCATGATCACAGTCCACTGCAGCCTCTACCTTCTGGGCTCAAGTGATCCTCCCACCACAGCCTCCAGAATAGCTGGGACTACAAGCATGTGCCACCCATACCCAGCTAATTTTTGTGTTTTTTGTAGAGATAGGGTCTCACTAAGTTGCCCAGTCTCCCAAAGTACTGAGATTACAGGTGTGAGCCACTACATCCGACCCCTCTTAGTTGATTAATACAGAATTTTAAGTTCATATTTTTTGCCATTGCTATATATTGTTTTTATAGAATTACCATACAAAATATTGTTGGTTGTTTACTTAAGACTATTTTTCTTTCATATAGCTCTCTTTTCTGAAACATACTGAGTTGGTTCAGCTTTTCCTTTTCTACTGTGCTGTTTTATATTTAAGATGGGCCCCATAGCCAGACTTAGGGGCTAGATTGATTAGTGTATTTAAGTGGTTCTTAACCAGGGGACATTTGGCAATGTCTGGAGACATTTTTGATTGTTGCGATTGGGGAGGGTGCTATAGGTATCTAGTGGGTAGAGAGCAAGGAGGAATTTAAACAATGTACAGAATAGCTCCCTCCAACAAAGAATTATCCATCCCAAAATGTCATTAGTGATGAGGCTGAACTCCTGGTCTATTTTTACCCAATCATGGTGATCCCCTTTCTAAATCACTGTTGGTTTAGGCATAAACATGTGATATAATTCTTGCTGATGAAATAGGGGAAATCTAAGGAAAGTTTCTTCTCATTAATAAAAATCAATAAATGTAAAGAAAATGGCTCCCTTTTCCACTGATATGGTCATATCTGGATGCAGTGTATTGAACTCTGACAGCCACCGTAGTTTCATGAGGATGATTAGGAAAAAACATGTTGATGTACCTTAAAGAACCTGAGTGAAAGATGGAGAGAATCTGTGTGTGTGTACGTGTGTGTGTGTGCGCCTCTGTGTGTGTCTAAATATCAGAATCACCATTTTAATCAGCCTCCAGCCTGAAACTGTCATATATTAGGGCTTTTTCTAAGAAAAAAATTTTCTTCTTATTGTTTAAGCCAGCTGAGTTTTTGTTACTTTTAGCTATCAGGCAGCATCCTAATTGATAACATTATTTAGCATTTGCTTATTTCATAATTACATATTTAACTTTTTTGACATTTAGTTTCATTTTTGATTGATATTTCTTTTATGCTGTATCTTTATCATTGTTTATTTTCTTTTTTTTTTTTTTTTTTTTTTTTTTTT
>NW_016809297.1:1055025-1071225 GCF_001698545.2 Rhinopithecus bieti | reverse complement strand
CCCAAAGCTGTCAGACAGAGTCGTTCGCGTCTGCACCGGCCCCCGCTACTTCCCCTGTTGGTCTTCAGCTGTGCGCTGTCCCCAGAGGTGGAGACTACAGAGACAGGCAGGCTTCCTTGAGCTGCTGTGAGCTCCACCCAGTTCGAGCTTCCCAGCGGCTTTGTTTACCTACTTAAGCCTCAGCAATGGCGGGCGCCCCTCCCCCAGCCTCGCCCGCTGCCCTGCGGATAGATCGCCGCGGACTGCTGTGTTAGCAGTGAGGGAGGCTCCGTGGGCGTGGGACCCTCCCGGCCAGGTGTGGGATACACTCTCCTGGTGTGCCTGTTTGCTTAAAGCGCAATATTGGGGTGGGAGTTACCCGATTTTCCAGGTGTTGTGTGTCTCAGTTCCCCTGGCTAGGAAAACGGATTCCCTTCCCCTTGCACTTCCAGGTGAGGCGATGCCTCGCCCTGCTTCAGCTCTCGCTGGTCAGGCTGCAGCAGCTGACCAGCATCGATTGTCCGGCACTCCCTAGTGAGATGACCCCAGTACCTCAGTTGAAAATGCAGAAATCACCGGTCTTCTGTGTCGCTCGCGCTGGGAGTTGGAGACTGGAGCTGTTCCTATTCCGCCATCTTGCTCCACCCCCCGTTTATTTTCTTTACTAATAGGCTGGGTAAAATTTTTTTGTGTGTATAATTTTAGAAGAAGCGTACACTGGTGATATTAATTGATCTTTGTAAGTCTAAAATGCCTTTTTGTTCATCTCCTGGGGATGGGAGCTTGCGTGAATGTTGGATTATTCATAGTTCAGTACATTTTAGATACAGCTGTTGAGGGTTCTGCCTATTTAGTGTGCACCATCTTCTACTTGGTATGGAAGAAAGGTTTGAGGACCATCTGTCGTTATTGTGTGACCTATTTTTTTTTTTCCTTGTCCAGAGGCTTGTAGAATTATTTGCTTGTTCTTAAAATTAAAAATGTTAATCAAGGCCAGGCGTGGTGGCTCACGCCTGTAATCCCAGCACTTTGGGAGGCTGAGGCGGGCAAATCACCTGAGGTCAGGAGTTCGAGACTAACCTGGCCAACATGGCAAAACCCAGTCTCTATTAAAAATACAAAAATTAGCTGGGCATGGTGGTGCGCACCTGTAATCCCAACTACTCAGGAGGCTGAGGCAGGAGAATCGCTAGAACCTGGGAGACGGCTGTTGCAGTGAGCCAAGATGGCACAACTGCACTCCAAATGGGCAACAGAGAGAGACTCTGTCTCAAAGAAAAAAAAAATGTTAATTAAGATCAAGGTCATTTCCATCACAGCCATGGCGGCTAACACTAGTACCAGCTCCTTACAGCTGCTACTGCTAGAGCTTATAGACAAATCTAAGAATCAAAAATTCTCATTGTGATGAAGAGTGATAAGGAAATTGTTGATACTCTTCTAGGATTTGATAACTTTGTCAATACAGTACTACAAGATATCACTGATTTTGAAATCCCACCAGAAGAAAGAGTACTAAATTAGAGCAGATTTCACTAAATAGAAATAATATAATAATGTTGGTTTATGGAGGAGGAGGACCTGAGGTATGAATGTGTTTCCTTGACTTATGCTGGATTCTGTTTTGTCTTGTAATGAAAAGAAAATAGATTTTTTTTTTGCCCTTTAGTGTTTAGATCTTATAAAACTAAGTTTCCTATTAAGGGAAATGTTTTGAAGGCATATACCCATTTTTGTAAGTTAATCATGATTATCTTGGAAAAAAAAGAAAAAAGTTTCTTTGAAGATTAAAATAGAGGTGTTTTGGTTAAAAAATTTCATCAAGATATTATAAAATATAAATTGCTACTTCTTAATTTTGCCTAAGACTCAATAAATGTGTTTAATTATAAACACCCAAGGCTGTGTTCAGTTTCTAGAAGTGTTTCTTCTTATCATCTAGCTGGTTATTGAGTTTCATTATGATCAACTCTTTATTTCTGGAAAACTTGCTTTCCAGATTTGAGATGTTCCTCGACTTATGGTGGAGTTACATCTTGATAAGCACATTATAAGTTGAAAATATTGCAAGTTGAAAATGCATTTAATATACCTAAACTACTGAATATTATAGCTTAGCCTAGCCTACCTTAAGTGTGTTCAGAACACTTATATTAGTCTTCCACTGGGTAAAATCATCTGGCAACACACTGCACTGTAGAGTATTGGTTTACCCTCCAGATTGCATGGCTGACTGGAAGCTGGGACTCACTGCCTCTGCCCAGCACAAGAGAGTCTGCTACTATGTATCACTAGCCTGGGAAAATATCAAAATTCAACATTTAAAGTATGATTTCCACTAAAGGCATATCGCTTTTGCACCATTATGAAGTAGAAAACTTGTAAGTCAAACCATGGTAAGTCAGGGACCATCTGTATTGGAAATCTGACATTATTATCTATATGTCCTTTATAATTTGCATCTCTCTAGCCTGCCTCCACAGAGGCCTAAATTTCTCATTGGTTTTTTTTAACCGATTTGATCCTTGCAGTAGTCAGTTTATTCTTTATTTTTCCCATTACAGTAAAAAGGTTAGCAATCACACTTTTCATTTTGAAACCTCTTTTCTAGCTTCAATTGTTTTGTTTATGACTATAGATCTTGTTTTTATATCTGTGTGATAAGATGTTTCTGTAAGGGGTGTAGCCAGCTATTAAACCTCTAGAGTGACCTCATTTCCTAAGCCTGCACCTTTGCCAGGTTTACACTGTGGGTGCCTTTGTAGCTCCCCACTGTATGAAGACTCCAGGTTTTATTGCACCTCCTGGAAATGCCAGCAGAATGAACAATTTCTCCCACAAATCATCGCATGACTTAGCTTTATTTTCAGGCCCCACTGCAAACCTGTTGGAGGCAGATAGTGTTCCTTCACTTACGCCCTGCAGGCTGTCTTTTATACATATTAGATTATGGACATGTCAGTCCTCACACTCTGATCTTGTCTGTGCTGTCTTAGAGAGATTTCTTGAATTTTCAGTTTGACTAAGTACATCTTTCTGTCATTTTCAAGAGGGTATAATTGTTTCCTTACTATGTTCAAAAAAGAAGAATGTGGGCTGAGTTTGGCATCTTGTACAGAATGCTACCATTTACTCCACTTTAAATTGAACCTAAGATAGGTTGAGTGACTTGTCCAAACTCACAGTAAGTAGCAGAGCCTGGTCTTAAACTTAGATCATTTGAATCCAAATTTTGTGTTCTTTCCACTAGGAAGGCAGTATGCATAGTAGTTAAGAGTGGGAGTCCTACAGAAGGAGAGTAGACAGGTTCTAACATCTGGAGGAGTGGGCCCATAGGGGACCACGACAAGGAATTGATTCTCCAGCCAAGCATGAACATGAAAAGAGAATTTTCTTTTTACATTTTACCTTACAGTGTGACCACTGATTTCAATCCCACCTTTTGTGATGCTTCCTCTAACAATGTTGTCATTGCCTTAACAATTGTCATGACTTGTTAGTTATGTGAGGAGAAGTGATCATGGGGCCATTTGCCCTGAGCATCCAGCCTCCAGTGGTCCTTCTATTCTGGGGCTAGGATGTCTGGGTTCCAATCCTGCTCAGTAGCCACCATGACCACAGACAAATTACTAATGCAAATAGAAATGATGATAATGTTTATCGTACAGAAGTGTTGTAATGATGAAATGTGAGAGAACATGAAAAGTGACAGCAGTCAGTACCTTCCCAAACATGTGGGCCTACCTTAGAGTAGGCTCTTTGGTCTCTTCGGTAGTTAATGAAGATAAAACAGTAAATACAAAGGTCAAGTTGCTCTCTTTTTTGGAAAAGAAAAGAAATGAGTATTTAAAAAATGATAGCTGATGAGTTCCCAATAAATATTAGCTTCTCTTATTTATTATATAACTATTATTCAAGTGAGCCCACTAAGCCCAGAAACTAGTGAGAAAACTCTTTTAGCAATAAGATGGGCTGATGTATTAGGTATTTTCCCAAAACATGATTTTTTAGAGGGTAGACTTCTCTGAAGATGAGTAGGAGCCAGTTTTGAAAATTCATGATTCAAGTACTAATTCCATTTCAATTTTAAACAAGTTTAATTCAGTTTTGTTCATGTTTTTCTTGGCCCAATAAATTATCCTAGTGAGCTATTTGTCTGTGGAGGAGGTAGGTTTGCAACCTGAAGAGTCAATTTGGAAGTTCAACAGGAGCTGAGCTGAGCTACTCTCTGACTCTGACATTAGATGTCACTGCAATCAAAGGAAAGTAGAGCGGGCAACCTAGCAGTAAAGTGAAACTTCAAAGTGGTGGAGGAAAGAGAAGTGTTTAAATTGTGGTGCAAAGTTCCTGGATAAGAACTTCTGACATGATTTGCGTATCCACCTTGCCATGGGGACAAAGGAGCATTTTAATATATGTATGGCAACTGCATTCATTTTCCTAAGACATTGACTAGGAAAAACTCCTAACCACTTTGCACATCTTGGTATTTCTTCCCCTAATAGATAACAGAACTGATAGAGGCCCCCAAGGATTTTCAGTGCAGAATATTCCTAACAGGTTCTAAATGATAATTTTACGGACCAGATCACCAAGTCTAGTTCTTCTGAGCTTAATGCTTAAGGCTTAAGTTGTCTTTCAAATATTCTTCAATTATATACTTTATCAGGTGTTTCTAAAGTTTCTTTGCTTAAAGATGTGAAGAACCCCAGGTTACTAGTATTTGTGTGTTAAGAGTAGAATTACCAGATACATTCACATTTGTTTACTTAAGCAAAATATCTACAAACAGTTGGAGGGCAGGGGACCAAACTAATGTTTCCATTTATTGCTAGGCAACTGGGTGAACTGAAAAGTCCATCCTCCCAAGGGATATTATATTAAATATATATTTTTATGTATGTGAACTGGCACACACTATTGGAATACATTCAGACTATCTCACAATTGATGTGGTATAGGTACCAATGAATTAAATCTAGTCATGGCTAGGGCTTTCGGTGGAAAATAAGGGCACTCCATATGGGTGTAGGGAGGATCCGATGGGGAACAACCGCTGTAGTACCTATTTATCAACTCTTGAGGGAAGTACTTTGACATATTAATAACTGGGATGACTGTACCAGTATTTATTGGTTGAATATCAGCCTGCGTGTGTATAACTTGGCTTATCAAGAGCCCACAAGATCTCTGGTTTAGGTTCCAAGTACAAGTATCAAAGTTCATTCTCATTACCCTCTTGATAATGGTCTGAGCTGCTCATTTTTACATTGCTTTAGTGGTGGGAAGGTCCCACATGGAGAGAAATATTATGAAATATGCAGAGAGAAGCTTGGTCTTTACATGTCTACGTCTTTTTTCAAGCTATGATGAAGGCTTTGATTCTGATGGGCATCAAGAGGCGGATACAGCTCTGAAGATTCAGAAAGGCAGATTCGTGTCTAACATAACTACATTACTTTGGTGATCCCAGGAAGTAGACTGATGCTGGGGATAGGAGTGGGGGGTTCTCAGTACTGGTGACAAAGTTTATTTTAAAGTATCTTGATTTTTTTCCTTTGCTCTTCGTGAGAATTAATGCAATATATGTAAACTGTTTCATGTAGATAGGTTGAAGAAGAGAGACTGGATAGCAAGGGCCTGAGAGCAAGCAGTTTTCATGTTCAAGGTGTTTTTGCATAATGTGCAGTGCTTAGTTTACTGAGTCCATAGTAATTACCTAATTGTTATTTGACACTTGATTGATATTTTTGTTTCCTGTTGATTATTCTCATTGAGAAGAAATGGAAGTATTCAGAAGCTGTTCTTCTGAATACTTGTATCATTTTCTTGGTGATTCCGAACCAAACTTACAGCTAAATTATCTGGGTTATATTAATCTTTGCATGCATTAAAACTGCTAAGTTTTTATAATGGAAGGAAAGAGGACTACTGCTTATATATGTCTCAATGTGTCTGTGCCACGCTGTTTTAATTATGCCAAGTGTTCACTGACAAAAGGATGAATGGAACATACAATTTAAAAATATGAACATGTTATTAATATTTGGCGCTATAACTTTAACAATCACTGATTACTGTCATGTTTAGGGACCTTGTCTCACCAATACCAGACACATATTGATGTCACAATGAACTGTATTTTTCTACTGTTATGTGAAATTACTTTCTTTTAATTCCACCATTTCTCATTGTTTGGCCACTTTTACTTAGGGGTTTTCTATTTCATTGTTACATGTATTTTTGTTGTTGTTGTTTCAGTGTCTTAAAAATTCCAATTCTTAAGGTTGAGTCCATCGTACATCTTTGGATTTCACAGTATATAGTTAGGCTATAGTCTTGTCAAGATGAGAAATTACCATGATGCCATGATAGCTTCTAACTATGCTACTATTTCAGAAGTCAGGATCCAAGGTCTCATAGACCAAATTAAGACCTCAAACTACATGGTTTACTGAGTCAAAACACAGTGAGAAGCAAGTGGCAAAGAGTAACATAACTTGGATGGGATGCAATTGAGAAGGAGGGACTACAATACTTAAATCCAGAGCTGCATTATATCCATATATCCTGCCCCTTTCCACTTCATTAGTATTCCCTGCTAATGGTAGGCTTATGATGACTGAGTTGCACGTGGGAAAGGAGGCTCAGCAGAAAGAAGGTGCTCAAAGTCATGTTGGTATATCTGAGAGACTACAGGGCAAAATGGCCAGTAGCTATTTTTAAATAGCAATGACTTTTGTCTGTATGGGGCAGAAAACATGAGGAGCCAGAATGAGTGTCAACAATGGGTGACGGACTTAACTATGATGTTAATGAAGGCGGCACGATTTGAATCTAGAAAACAATATATATATACACACACACGCTTATATGTATATACTTTTACATCTTTAATGGTATTTAATTTGAATAAAGTGCATCCATTTAAAATTATATTTCTAAGACTTTTGAAGAAATTACACACTCATGTAACTTCTAGCACAATCAAGATATAGAATATTTTCATCAGTTCCCAAAATTTCCTTGGGCCACTTTGCAGTCAATGGCCCACCCTAAACCCTAGACAACCACTACTCTTCTTTCTGTCTGTATAAATTAATTTTGTCTTTTCTAAATAAAATTATATAGAATGTGGTCTTTTGTGTTTAGCTTCTTAGGCTAACCACATTTTTGAGATTCATCCATGTTATTTCATGTATCGGTAGTTCATTCCTTGTTATTGCTGAGTGTTATTCCACTATATAAACAGATCTCAATTTGTTTAGCCACTCACCTATTTTTTTCTGATTTTTTTTCTTTTCTATTTTTTTAAACTTTTATTTTAAGTTCCGGGTTACATGTGGAGGTTTGTTACACAGGTAAACTTATGTCATGGGAGTTTCTTGTACTGATTATTTTATCACCCAGGTATTACGCCTAGTGTGTCTTAGTTATTATTCACTCTCCTCTCCCTTCTCCTATTCTCCACTCTCCAATAGGCCCCAGTGTGTGTTGTTCCCCTCTGTGTATCCATGTGTTCTCATCATTTTGTTCCCTTAGAAGTGAAAACATGTGGTATTTGGTTTTCTGTTCCTGTGTTAGTTTGCTAAAGATAAAGGCCTCCAGCTCCATCTATGGCCCTGCAAAGGACATAGTCTCATTCTTTTTAGTGGCTGCATAGTGTTTATGGTGTATATGTGCCACATTTTCTTTATCCAGTCTATTATTGATGGGCATTTAGGTTGATTCCATGTCCTTGCTATTGTGAATAGTGCTGCAATGAACATACGTGTGTGTGTCTTTATAATAGAATGATTTATATTCCTTTGGGTATATACCCAGTAATGGTATTGCTGAGTCAAATGGTATTTCTATCTTTAGGTCTTGAGGAATTGCCACACTGTCTTCCACAATGGTTGAATTAATTTATACTCACACCAACAGTGTTTAACCATTCCCTTTTCTCCACAAACTCACCAGCATCTGTTACTTTTTGACTTTTTCATAATAGACATTCTGACTGGCGTGAGATGGTATCTCATAGTGATTTTGATTTGCATTTCTCTGATAATTAGTGTCACTGAGTTTTTTTTTTTTTCCCCCAAAGGATTGTTGGCTGTATGTATGTCTTCTTTTGAAATGTGTCTGTTCATGTTCTTTGCTCACTTTTTAGTTTTAGTTATTTTTTTTTTCCTTGTAAACTTGTTTAAGTTCTTTATAGATGCTGGATACTAGACCTTTGTTAGATGGATAAACTGCAAAAAATTTATCCCATTCGGTAAGTTGCCTGTTCACTCTGATGATAGTTTATTTTCCTGTGCAGAAGCTCTTTAGTTTAATTAGATCTCATTTGTCAATTTTGGCTTTTGTCACAATTGCTTCTGGCATTTTCATCATGAAATATTTGCCCATGGTTGTCCTGAGTGGTACTGCCTAGATTTTCTTCTAGGATTTTTATAGTTTTAGGTTTTATATTTAAGTCTTTAATCCATCTTGAGTTAATTTTTGTGTATGGTGTAAGGAAGGGGTCAAATTTCAATTTTTTGCATATGGCTAGCCAGTTCTCTCGCACCATTTATTAAATAGGGAATCCTTTCCCCATTGCTTGTTTTTATCAGGTTTGTAGAAGATCAGATGGTTGTAGGTGTGTGGTCTCATTTCTGATATCTCTATTCTGTTCCATTGGTCTATGTGTCTGTTCTTATACCAGTACCAGTGTTTTGGGTACTGTAGCATTATAGTATAGTTTGAAGTTGGATAGCATGATGTCTCCAGCTTTGTTCTTCTTGCTTAGGATTGACTTAGCTATTTGGGCTCTTTTTTGGTTCCATATGAATTTTAAAATAGTATTTTCTAATTGTGTGAAGAATGTCAGTGGCAATTTAATGGGCATAGCATTAAATCTATAAGTTACTTTGGGCAATATGGCCATTTTAATGCTATTGATTCTTCCTTTCCATGAGCATGGAATGTTTTCCCATTTGTTTGTGTCCTCTGATTTCTTTGAGCAGTGGTTTGTAGTTCTCCTTGAAGAGGTCCTTCACTTTCCTTGTTAGCTGTATTCCTAGGTATTTTGTTATTTTTGTAGCAATTGTGCATGGGAGTTCATTCATGATTTTCCTCTCTGCTTGCCTGTTGTTGGTGTATAGAAATGCTAGTAATTTTGCACATAGATTTTATATCCTGAGACTTCACTTAAATTACTTATCAGCTTAAGAAACTTTTGGGGTTTTCTAGATACAGGATCATGTCATCTGCAAACAAAGGTAATTTGACTTCCTTACTTCCTATTTGAACACACTTTATCTTTTCTCTTTATCTTTTCTCTTCCCTGGCCAGAACTTTCAATACTCTGTTGAATAGGAGTGATGAGAGAGGGCATCCTTGTCTTATGTTGATTTTCCAAGGGAATGCTTCCAGCTATTGTCCATTCAGTATGATATTGACTATGAGCTTGTCAATAATGGATCTTATTTTGAGGTATGTTCCTTCAATACCTAGTTTATTGAGAGTTTTAAACATAAAGGGATCCTTAATTTTATTGAAGGCCTTTTCTGCATTTATTGAAATAATCATATGGTTTTTGTCTTTAGCCCTATTTATGTGATGAATCACATTTATTGATTTGTAGATGTGGAACTAACCTTGCGTTCCAGGGATGAGGTCAACTTGATCATGGTGTATAAGCTTTTTGATATGCTGTGGATTCAGTTTGCCAGTATTTTATTGATAATTTTTGCATCAATGTTCATCAAGATTATTGACCTGAAGTTTTCTTTTTTTTGTTGTACCTCTGCCAGGTTTTGGCATCGGAATGATTCTGGCCTCATAGAATGATTTAGTGGGGAGTCCCTCCTTTTCGATTTTTTGGAATAATTTCAGTAGAAATGGTACCAGCTCTTCTTTGTACCTCTGGTAGAATTCCACTGTGAATTTGTCTGGTCCTGGGCTTTTTTTTTGGTTAGTAGGCTATTTACTACTGCCTCAATTTCGGAACATGTCATTGGTCTATTCAGGGATTCAATTTCTTCCTGGTTCAGTCTTCAGAGAGTGTGAGTGTCTAGGAATTTATCCATTTCTTCTAGATTTTCTAGTTTATGTGCAGAGAGGTGTTTATAGTATTCTCTGATGGTTGTTTGTATTTCTGTGGGGTCAGTGGTGAGATTCCCCTTATTTCTGATTGTGCTTATTTGATTCTTTTCTCTTTTCTCCTTTATTAGTCTGGCTAGTGGTCTATCTATTTTATTATTATTATTATTATTTTCAAAAAACCAGCTCCTGGATTCACTGATTTTTCAAAGGGTTTTTTTTTGTGTTTCTATCTCCTTCAGTTTGGCTCTGATCTTGATTACTTCTTGTCTTCTGCTAGCTTTAGTGTTTGTTTGGTCTTGATTCTCTAGTTCTTTCAGTTGAAATGTTAGATTGTTAACTTGAGATCTTTCTAGCTTTTTGATGTGGACATTTAGTGCTATAAATTTTCCTCTTAACACTGATTTAGCTGCTTTCCAGAGATTCTGGTACATTGTCTCTTTATTCTCATTAGTTTCAAAGAACTTCTTGATGTCTGCCTTAATTTTATTATTTAACCAAGAGTCATTCAGGTATAGGTTGTTCAATTTCCATGTAGACGTGTGATTTTGAGTGGATTTCTTAATCTTGAGTTCTAATTTGATCATGCTATGGTCTGAGAGACTATTTGTTATTATTTCAGTTCTTTTGCATTTGCTGAGGCTTGTTTTACTTTGGCTTATGTCATCAATTTTAGAGTAAATGCCATGCAGTAATGAGAATAATGCATATTCTGTTGTTTTTGGGTGGAGGGTTCTGTAGATACCTATCAGGTCCACCTGATCCTTAGCTGAATTTAGGTCCTTTGTTAATTTTGTCTTGGTGATCTGTCTAATACTGTCAGTGGGGTGTTAAAGTCTCCTACTATTACTATGTGGAAGTCTAGGTCTCTTTGTAGGTCTCCAAGAACTTACTTTATGAATCTGGGCACTCCTGTATTGGGTTCATGTATATTTAGGATAGTTCCCTCTTGTTAAATTGAACACTTTACCACTATGTAATGCCCTTCTTTGTCTTTTTTTAATCTTTGTTGGTTTAAAGTCTGTTTCTTCAGACTCCTGCTTTTTTCTGTTTTCCATTTGTTTTGTAAATTTTCCTCCATTCGTTTATTTTGAGCCTGTGTGTGTCTTTGCACATGCGATAGGTCTCTTGAAGACAGCATACTGATGAGTCTTGGCTCTTTATCCAGCTTGCTATTCTGTGTCTTTTAGTTGGGGGCATTTAGCTCATTTATATTTAAGGTTAGTATTGTTAAGTGTGACTTTGATCCTGCCATTATGATGCTAGCTGGTTATTATGCAGACTTGTTTGTGATTGCTTCATAGTGTCGCTGGTCTCTATATTTCAGTGTGTTTTTGTAGTGGCTGGTAACAGTTTTTCCTTTCCATATTTAGTGCTTCCTTCAGAAGCTCCTGCAAGGCAGGCCTGATGGTAATGAATTCCCTCAGCATTTGCTTGTCTGAAAAGGATCTTACTTATCTTTTGCTTATGAAGTTTAGTTTGGCCGGATTAAAATTCTGAGTTGGAAACTATTTTCTTTAAGAATGTTGAATATTGGCTCCCTAATTCCTCTGGCTTACAGGGTTTCCACTGAGAGGTCCCCCATTAGTCTGATGGGTTTCCCTTTGTATGTGACCTGGTCTTTCTCTGTGACTGCCCTTAATGTTTTATCTTCTATTTCAATTTGGAGAATCTGATAATTATTTGTCTTGGGGTTGATCTTCTCATGAAGTATCTTTCTAGGGTTTCCTGCATTTCCTGAATTTGAATGTTGGCCTGTCATGCTAGGTTGGGGAAGTTCTCCTGAATGATATCCTGAGGTATGTGTTCCAACTCGGTTCCATTTTCCTTGTCTGTTTCAGGTATCCTAATCTGTCATAGGTTTGGTCTCTTTACATAACCCATAATTCTCAGAGGTTTTCATTCTTTTTTCTCTATTCTTATCTGCCTGTATTATTTCAGAAAGATAGTCTTCAAGCTCTGAGGTTCTTTCCTCCACTTGGTCTATTCTGCTATTGATAGTTGTGATTGCATTGTGAAGTTCTTGTGTTTTTCAGCTCCATCAGCTCAGTTATGTTCCTCTCTAAACTGGCTTTTCTGACTATAAGGTCCTGTATTGTTTTATCATGATTCTTAGCTTCTTGCATTGGGTTACAACATGTTCCTTTAGCTTAGCAAAGTTTGTTATTACTCACCTTCTGAAGCCTCTTTCTGTCAATACAATCTTCTCAGCCTCAGCCCAGTTCTGTGCCCTTGGTGGAGAAGTGTTGTGGTCATTTGGAGGATAAGAGGCATTCTGGCTCTTTGAGTTTTCAGCCTTTTTTTTCATTGATTATTTCTCATCTTTACGGGCTTATCTACCTTCAGTTTTTGAAATTGCTGACCTTTGAATGGGGTTTTTGTGTTTTTTGTTGTTGGTGGTGGTGGTGTTTTCTGTTTGATGGATTTTCCATCTTGGCAGGGATCTGGGAGTCAGAGTATGTAAAACTCCTAGGTCTCTGCATGCCTGAGTGGCTGCTCTGCCAAGACTCCATACAGCTGTGTGTATTGGACCCAAGGCCCTGGTGGTCTGGGCTCACAAGGGGATCTCCTGATTCACAGATTGCAAAGATCCATAGGGGAAGTGTGGCTTCCTGGGCAGGGTTGCACAATCACTTACCACCTCCACTGGCTAGGGGTGGGGGTTCTCTTGATTCCGTGCCACTCCTGGGTAGGCCACTGCCTTTCCCTGCTTCTCCTTGTTCTCCATGGGTCCAGCTGCTTGCCTGTTTATGAAAGAATCTGGATACCAGTTGAAGGTACTGAATTCACTCATCCCTTTTCTTTCCTCTCTGTCAGTGCCGTGGACCCTAGCTTTCTAATCAGTCATCTTGCCTCCACCTATTTTGTTGTCCAAACTTGCCTCCATTTCTTTATTTTAAATATGTGGTAGAATTCACCATAAAGACAATTGGACCTAGAGTTTTATTTGTGGAAAGTTTAAAATAAAAAAACTTTTTATTTTGAAATAATTATATATTCACAAGGGATTGCAAAGATAGTCCAGAGAGGTTCTGTGTAACCTTCAGCAGTTTTCCTTATTGATTATATCTTACCTAACTACAATACAATAGCAATGCCGGGAAACTGGTATTGCCACAAAATGTGTATATAGTTCTGTGCAGTTTTTATGCTATTAATATACAGAGCTATTCCATCATCACAGAAATCTCCCTCATACTATCCTTTTATAGTCACCCCATCCTCTTCCCTCCTTCAACTCTGAGCCATGACAATGACTAATCTCCATTTATGGCCTTTAACCTTCCTCTTCTTATAATATAATTATCTTAAAAATTTACTCTATATAAATTAAGAACTACTTCAGCATTCTAATGTTTGCTTCAACCTTGAAACATGATTTAGAAAACTCAAGAAGTTAAGTCTGTTGTATTTACTTATATTCTTACTCATTCTGTTGTTCTTCCTTCCTGATGTTCTCAGATTCTCTTTTATTATTTCCATTATATTTCAAAAACTTCCTTTAGTCATTCTTTAAGGCAGATCTGCTGGCAACAATTTCTCTTCATCTGATTTTGATTTCCTGTCTAATTTTTAAAGGGTATTTTCACTGGATGGAATTTTGTATTGATAACTTTTTTCTTTCTGCTCTTGAAAAATGTTGTCCACTGTAGTCTCTGATGATAAATCTGCTGTCATTTGAATTGTTGTCACAAATTAATTGACAATATATTTTTTCCCTTTAGGTAATGTATAATTTTTCTCTCTAGATTTTTTTCTTTGTATTTAGTTATTTAGAATTTTTTTATTATGATATGTCTCTAGGAGGAGTTCTCTGGGTTTTCTTCTGTTTGAGGTTCACTCAGAATCTTGAATCTGTGAATTTCTGTCATTTACATTTTTGGAAATTTATTAACTGTGATTTATTTTAATATTTTTCCAGCCTCACCTTCTTTCTCTTCCAAAATTCCAATGACATGGATGTTAGATCTTTTGTTCTGGTCTCACAGGTCCCTGAAGCTCTGTTTATTTTGCCAGTCGATTTTCTTTTTGTTGTTTGGAGTGGGTCATTTCTTTTGTTCTATCTTCTAGTTCACTGATTCTTTCTTCTGTTTTCTCCATTCTGCTGTTGAACCTATCTAGCTAGTTTTAATTTTGTGATTGTATTTTCAGCTCTAAAATTTCCTTTTGATTTTTTAATAGCTTCTATTTGTCTATTGAGACTTTTCTATCGTTTGTCTTTTTTAAAAAATTAGTTTTATCATGTTTGTAATTGCTCATTACAGGATTTTATTATCACTGTTTACAAATCCTTGTCAGATAATTTTAGTATTTCTGTCATCTGTTGATTGTCTATTTTCATGCAGGTTGATATTTTTCTAGTTCTTAGTATGATGCATGATTATTCACTGAAACCTGGACATTTTTGGTGTTATGTTATGAAACTATCTTAATAAATTTTCTGTTTTAGCTGTCCTCCTCTGACTCCACTCTTGTAGGGGTAGGGAATTAGGAAATAATGCCCATTTATTTTTAGGGGAAGATGAAATTCCAGTTTCCCCAAATGACCTCAGTTGGTACCGAAGGCGGGAGTACTGACTCCCCACTATGCCTTGCTAATACCACTCTGCCTGAGAAGAATAGGAGGACTTTGCCACTTTTCCCCATGCAGCCTCCACTGGGGCCACAGGGGAGATGACCTCATTAACACTCAATGACGGTGAATGTCCCGACTTTCTACTAGGTTTCTGACACTAACCTGGAGGTGAATGAAAAGAGTATTTTCTTATGACCTAGTGGGTGTGGAAGTCTAGACTCCCTGTGTGGTCCTCACAGACACTGTGACAGTAGACCTCACTGTGACCTCATGAATATAAAAATCCAGGTTTCTCCTTGGCCTTCTTTGACATCACTGTGACAGGTAAGTTGAAGTGATTCCTTTCAGCCTGGCAGTGATAGGAGTCTAGATTCTTTATTTGACCTGTGTTAGTGAGCGTGAATTTGCAGGGGTTTTTCTTCCATAGTATTTTGGTGGAGTAGAGTAGATATTGTCTAAAAATGTTCTGTATTTCTAGGTTGTCCCTTTCCTGCTCTTTGGTTACATGAACTGGCTTTTGATGAAACTTCTTGTTGATCAGCTCCTGCTGGTGTTTTTGGCTTGCTGCCTTGTTTGATACTAAGTTTGGGATATAAGAGGATAAAAAAAATTCCCAAAACTCAGGAACGTAATCTTTTTCAAGATCAGAGGTCTCTAACTTATCTGCTTTCTTCTCTCCATCTTTCAGAGTCATCTTATGCTAGTTTTATATATAAATGTCCTGACTGTTTAGTTGTACTTAGTGGGAATAGTAGGAAAAAGTACTTCTTCTACTCCATATGTGCAGAAGTGGAATGAAAAACTTTTGATTATGGAATTCAGTTTTGTTAAATTGATAATTCTACACAGATTTTCTCTTTCTTCTTGGGTCAGTTATTGTAATTTGAATATTTTAAGGAATTTGACCATGTCATGTATATATTCAAATTTGTTGGAATATAGCTTTTCATAAAGTTATTTTCTTAGCTTAAAATCTCTCCCTTTTTCTCTAATATTGGCAATTTGTTTCTCTCTTTTTTCTAAATAAGTCTACGTTATAGTTTATAAATTTTATTAATCTTTTTATTGACCAGCTTTGGTTTCATTGATTTTTCTCTATTTTCAGTTATATATTTTACTGGTTTACACTTTATTATTTCCTTATTTCTGATTCATTTCTAGTTAATTTGCTCTTCATTTTCTGACTTCTTAAGGTAGGAGTTTAGGCCACTGATTACACATCTTCTTTTCCAATAAAAACATTTAATTCTCAGATTTCCCTTTACACACTATTTTAGCTGCATTCCCCAAATTTTGACCTTTTAAAAGAATTTTCATTCAGTTCAAAAGGTTTTCTAAATTTCTCATCTTTTTTTCCTTGTTCACACATTGGTTGGTAAAACGTATTAATTTCTAAATTTTGAGAATTTTTTAGATATATTTCTCTTATTGATTTTAATTTCATTTTGATGTGTTGAATTATTTCTGATAAAAAACTATGATAATACTTAGATTTATTCTTTTTTGGGTGTGTTATATAAAATATATAAACATATAGATATATATCACAGATATGTAACAGATATATGTTCTGT
>NW_016809297.1:1006228-1054879 GCF_001698545.2 Rhinopithecus bieti | reverse complement strand
AAAAGGTTTTCTAAATTTCTCATCTTTTTTTCCTTGTTCACACATTGGTTGGTAAAACGTATTAATTTCTAAATTTTGAGAATTTTTTAGATATATTTCTCTTATTGATTTTTAATTTCATTTTGATGTGTTGAATTATTTCTGATAAAAAACTATGATAATACTTAGATTTATTCTTTTTTGGGTGTGTTATATAAAAATATATAAACATATAGATATATATCACAGATATGTAACAAAAAGATATATGTTCTGTCATTCTTGGGTAAGGTGGTCTATAAATATTAATTAGATTAGGGTGGTTGATAGTGTTCATATTTTCTATGTCCTTATTCATATTTTGCCTACTTGATCTATCAGCGGTTGGAATAGATGTGTTGAATTATATTTCTAAGTGTTTAAACCCCATAATACATTGAATTATTTTTGCTTTATACTGTCAATTACTATTTAGAGAAATTAAAACAGATTTAAAAAATGTTTTCCTACATACTATTTTAAGCTTTATTCACTCCTTTGAGTAGAACCAAGTTTTCATTGTGATCATTTTCCTTTTGCCAGAAGAATGCCCTTAACTACTTGCTTGAGTGCATGTTTGCGGCTGATAAATTCTTTTCACTCCTACTTGTCAAAAATGTCTTTATTTTGCCTTTTGTTTTTTAAAGACTGTTTCTTTAAAAATGGATTTAGAGTTCTAGATAGACATTCTTTTCTTTCAGCTGTGGGGTATCATTACATTGTTTTTTTGTGTTAAATTGTTTCTGACACAAAATGTATGACAATACTTAGAGATATTCTTTTTTAAAATATTGAATCCTTTAGTTCTGTCTGGTTTTAGAATTTTTTTCTTTATCACTATTTTCAGAAATTTGACTTGCTGTGATTGACTTTGAGTTCTTCCTGCTTGGGATAAATTGAGTTTCTTGTATATATGAATTCAAAATTTTACCAAATTTGGAAAAATTTTCAGCCATTATATCTTAAACTTTTTTTTTCACTTTCTTTCCTGTCTCTCTTCTATCACTTTGTGAATATGTTAATATATTATATACAGTGTGCTATTCTCTGTACTCCAGGATGCATAGTTTCTGTTGTTGTATATTATCGTTGATCATTTTTCCTGAAGTGTCTGATGTGCTGTTAATCATAACCCATGAAATTCTTATTTCAGATATTGTATTTTTTATCTCCAACAGTTTCCTTTGATTATTTTTATGTTTTCTATTTCCCTCTTTACTAGATTTATGTTTTCTTTATATTCTTAAAAATATCCTATTTATATTTATAAAAGCTTGTTTAGAATTATTCTTTGTATATTCTTTCATCACTGTCTTTCTTGGATCTGTTTATATTGGTTGGATTTTTTCCTGTATAGTGGTTAAATTTTCTGCTTCCTTACATGTTTGGTAATTTTTGATTGGATGACAAATATTTAAATTTTATGTTTTGAGTGATTTTCAACAAGTTTATTTAAAGTGTGTAGAATCTTTTCATGACAGTCTTGATTATTACAGGCCATGTTTTTAAGCTTTTTGAAGGTGGTCCTGGTGTAGCTTTTATTCTAGGGCACTTTAGTCTCACTATTAAGGTGTGACCCAAGGGCTTTCTTGTGAATGTTCATATGTTCAATGAGGTCTCTTCACTCTGGCTGGTGGAAACTCAAACAATTCCCAGCCCTGTGTGAACTCGGTGAATTGTTTAGTTTACAGATTCTTGATATTTGTTATTTCCCAGCAGTAGTTCTTCTCTGGCCTCCTGGAATGTCACTTTATGTGTTTGTAAATTGGCATTCAGCCAAAGACTTAAGGAAAACCTTATGCATATCTCTGTAGTTCTTTCAGTATATAACCCTTTCTATACCTGACCCATCCTCTGGTCCACAATTTCTAACCCTCGTGGTCTCCCTGAACTTGAATCTTTTTCCCCTCAGCTCTGTTAATATTATCCTTCCTTGTGCTATGGTCCAGAGATTACCTCCAGGCAAAAAGCTGGGGTGATTGTAGAACTCACTTCATTGTTTATCCTCTCAGGAATTACCTCCTGTATTGCCTATTGTGTAATTCATGAAAAACAGTTGTTTCAGTATTTGTGTACTTGCCTTATTGTCCAATCTTGTAACAGTTACTCCTTTATGAAAAGCACTGAAGGTTTGTGCCTTATGCATAGTTAATGTTTACCTCCTTCTCTTCCTCCTTATTCCTAAATAATGCACTTGGGTTTTTTTCCCCTCATCCTTTTAAATCTATGTAAAAATATCATATGTGCTACTTGCTTATTTCATTTATTCTATGCTAATATGTTTCACAGGTTACTTACTTACTTGCCATCTATACTGGACAGATTTTACACGTATTTCCCACCACATTTTTTTTGTTCTCTATAGTAATTCTTTATATGTTTGAGCTTTAAAATGTTCAAGTACTTATTAAGAATTGTGCTGACAGCTAGTTTATAATGGATTTCTCCATAAATGTACACATGTGGTTATTTTCTTAGATATAAGGAAAGAATATCTTTAAAATTTTTTAGACAAAAGGTCCCTGGTACATGATGAGACTCGTTCATTTTTCATTTTTGGTCAAGCATTATTGGCATGATCGCTTCCTACAGTGGTTCTTCTGGTCAAAGTTACTTTGTGATATTGTTCTGGGTCTTTTTTGTGTGTGTATAAATGATTTTCTCAAGCTGATTAAAATTTTGGGAAAAAATACTATCCTAGGCATTTTATTATGTATTTACTAAATCCCTTTGTCCTGGCTGGATGCAATTGTGAGAATAAAACTAAGTTTGAGTTACCCTTTTGCTGTTATACTCTACCTTCCTTTATAGTGTTCTGCTGACCTCCCTGAATTCTGATCCCTTTCTTTGAGATGTTTAAAACTCTCTTTGCTTATTTTATTCCTTGCAAAGTAAAATTCCGACTTGGTTTAAGGGTGAAGTTTTCACTGGGCTGAAGGAGTGAAATGTATTGGTGAAGCTCAAGGAGGTTAAAAGCTTCTGTTTCCTCATGGTATGTTCAGTTTGGCTCTTCCTCTCAAGGGGTTTACATGAAGCAGACATGATAAAATGGCCCAAGATGCTTTTTTCTTGGCAGAGGCTTATCAAGGAAGATTGTGGTAGCTGGCTTAGCTTTGTTTTCTCTTATTGAACTTTTCCTTGAGTTTATATTTCTTTGATTCTTCTTGATGGAGTGGAAAAATGCAAAGGGCCAAGATATGGGTGCAAATTTAAAGGCCAAAGACACCATTAGTTACAAATGGCCAACAAGTATATGAAAAAATGCTCAACATCACTAATGATCAGGGAAATGCAAATCAAAACCACAATGTGATACCACCTTACTCCTGGAAGAATGGCCATAATCAAAAAATCAAAAACCAGTAGATGTTGGCGTGCATGTGGTGATCACGGAACACTTCTATGTGGCTGGTGAGAATGTAAACTAGTACAGCCACTATGGAAAACAGTGTGGAGATTCCTTAAAGAACTAGAAGTAGAACTGCCATTTGATCCGGCAGTCCCACTATTGATTGGGTATCTACCCAGAGGAAAATAAGTCATTATATGAAAAAGATACTTGCATGTGCATGTTTATAGCAGCATGATTCGCAATTGCAAAATTGTGGAACTAACCCAAATGTCCATCAGTCAATAAGTGAATAAAGAAACTGTGGTATGTATATATAATAGAATACTACTCAGCCATGAAAAGGAACGAATTTATGGTATTCACAGCAACCTGGATGAAATTGGAGACTGTTATTCTGAGTGAAGTAACTCAGGAATGGAAACTAAACATCATTTGTTCTCACTGATATGTAGGAGCTAAGCTATGAGGATGCAAAGGCATAAGAATGATGGACTTCGGGGACGTGGGGGGAAGGGTGGGAGGGGGGCAAGGGATAAAAGACTACAAATAGCGTGCAGTGTATACTGCTCGGGTGATGGGTGCATGACAATCTCACAAATCACCAGTAAAGAACTTACTTATGTAACCGAATGGGAAAATAAAAAAATAAAAAGGTAGAAAAACAGGTGAATTAAAAAAAAATAATTTGGTAATAAATATCAAGGAACTCAAAAAAATAAAAAAGACTTAGAAAAGTCTTCACCAAAGCAGTTCAGTGCCTCACCAGAGCTGGCTGTTTTACATAAGATTTTGACTTCAATGCCTTACAGTACTGAAAACATGCACTGTCTTGAGTGTCCACTTTCTGAATCTTCATAAGCTAGTGCTGGTGGTGGCAGGTTGGCTGAAGCTTTAGCATTCCTTAACTTTGTTTATCTTAACTTTTTTTTACCATGAAGTCTTGGGTAAATTTTAGCATAGTTTGACAGATTGTAGTTAGAATATTCAAGATCCACATATTTAAGAAATGAAGCTCCTCATAAAGTTTAAAACTGACATCAGAAGCGGCCTCTGCTGTTAACACTACAACTTGCAAGTATCGTAAGTGCTAGGTGTAGTTAGTAAAATCTGGACTGATGAAACAGTGATTCTGAAACTTTAGGTCAAAGTTCCATGTGGAAAAACAAGTTTGACAATAGATAATATCTTTATCTCTGCCTCTTGCTAGTAGAAAACTGGTACTAGCTAATTATTTGGGGGGACAAAAAGTCTCATCTCAAAACAGGCAGCACTTCAATATGTAACACTTTGGATTTTGGATTGATGGTGCCATGAATGGTGGATTGTACAGAAATTGATCACCTGGATTATTGTCTTTCAGTTTCATCTTCAATTTTCCTTATGTGACCACAATTGATATCCACTTGTCAACATCTACAACCAAAGAGGCAATCAAGCGAGGAATAAATTCCTAATTTCTCTCATTCTTCAACAGGCTATTAATTTAACTGTGATTTATTTCTTAGACATTCTCTAATTTCTGTAGTTTTGTGTATGATCATATCCAAAGAGAGGAAAAAAATGACCAAGTGCTGCCGATTTGAGTGATTGATATGAGATACCCAAGGCTTTTATTTTTGTTCAGGGATCTTCAGTGGATGGTCGTGAAGTCTTGCTCTCAGTTGTCATTTCAGGAATTTAGAACAGAGGTCAGCCACTGCTGGAAACAAATGGAATTAGAGATTAGTGGTGTCACCAATGCAAATTTTTGAAAAAAAATTTGTGTGTGCATAGTAGGTGCATATACTTATGGGGTACATGAGATATTTTGATAGAGGCATACAATGTGTAATAATCATCTGGGCAAATAGGGTATCCATCATCTCAAGCATTTATCCTTTCTTTATTGTTGCAAAGCATCCAATTATCCTTTTATTTTTTAAATGTACAATAAATTTTTGTTGACTGTAATCGCTCTGTTATGCTGCAAATTCTGACTTTAAGAGAAAAATAGTTTATTTCAGATGCCAATTTCTCACCTGGCAATAAAATTGCTCCTCAGATAAGGTGAATGCAAGAACAGAATGGTATCATTTACCTCTTTTTAAGAAAACATCAACTATTTATTTATGTATTTGTTTTTTTAATTTTTGTGGGTACTTTATAGGTGTATATATTTATGGGTTACATGAGATGTTTTGACACAGGTATGTGACATGAAATCAGCACATCATGAATAATGGAGTATCCATCCCCTCAAACATTTAGCCATTGGGTTACAAACAATCTAATTACACTCTTTAAGTTATTTAAAAATGTACAGTTATTATTGACTATACTTACCCTGTTGTGCTATCAAATAGTAGGTCTTATTCATCTGTCAAACTATGCTAAATTTACCCATGTCTTCATGGTAGAAAAAGTTAAGATAAGCAGCTCTCTATGTCCATGAGTTCAATTGTTGTGATTTTTAGATTCCATATATAAATGATAACATACAATATTTGTCTTTCACAATTGGTTGCTCATAGTAACCACCAAGGATCCTTTGAACTTCCTCAATATCAGTTGTAATGTCTCCTTTTCCATTTCTGATTTTACCTATTTAGATCTCTCTTTTTTTCTTATTTAGTCTGACTAAACGTTTGTCAATTTTGTTTAACTTTTCAGAAAACCAACTTTTTGTTTCATTGCTCTTCTGTGTTTTTTTCAATTTCATTTACTTCTGCTCTGATCTTTATTATTACTTTTGTTCTACCAGTTTTGGGTTTGGGTTTGCTCTTGCTTTTCTAGTTCTTTAAGATGCACTGTTAGGTTGTTTATTTGAAGCTTTGCCTCTTTTCTTGATGTAGGCACTTCCTGCTATGAACCTCCCTCTTAGTACTATTTTTTGCTGTATCCCACAGGTTTTGGTATGTTTGGTTTCCATTGTCATTTGTTTCAATAATTTTTTCAATTTATTTCTTAATTTCTTAACTGACCCACTGGTCATTCAGGAGCATGTTGTTTAATTTCCATGTATTTGTATAGTTTCTAAATTCTTCTTGTTACTAATTTCTAGTTTGATCCCATTGTGGTCAGAGAGTGTACTTGATAGTATTTCCATTTTTCAAATGTTGTAAGAGCTATTTTGTGACCTAACATGTGGTCTATCCTTGAGAATGATCCATGTGTTGAGAAAAAGAATGTACTCTGCAGCTCTTGGATGAAATGTTCTATAAATAGCTGAGACCCATTTAGTCTGTAGTACAGATTAAGGCTGATGTTTCTGTGTTGATTTTTTGTCTGGAAGTTCTGTTCAAAGCTGAAAGTGTGGTGTTGAAATCTCTAGCTATTATTGTATTGAGGCCTATCTCTCTCTTTAGCTGTATTTATATTTCCTTTATATATCTGTGTGCTCCAGTGGTGGGTGCATATGTATTTAAAATTGTTATATCCTCTTGCTGAATTGACCCATTTATCATTATATAGTGACCCCTTCTTCTTATGGTTTTTGTTTTGAAATCTGTTTTCTCTGATATAAATATAGCAACTCCTGCTCTTTTTTGCTTTCCTCTGGCATGAAGTATCTTTTTCTATCCCTTTATTTTCAATCTATATGTGTCTTTATAGGTAAAGTGTGTTCCTTGCAGGCAACAGAGCAATGGGTCTTGTTTTTTCATCCAGTCAGTCAGTCTATGTCTTTTGATTACAGAGTTTAGTCCATTTGCATTCAATGTTATCATTGATAAGTGAGGACTTACTACTGTTATTTTGTTATTTGTTTTCTTGTTGTTTTGTGGTCTCCTCTTCCTTCTTTCTTGTCATCCTCTAGTGAAAATGATTTTCTTTGGTGACATGATTTAGTTTCTGGTTTTTTATGTTTTGTATATCCAATGTATGTTTTTTGGTTTCAGGTTACTATGAGGTTTGCAAATAATAACCCATTATTTTAACCTGATAACAGCTTAATAGTGCTTGCATAAACAAACAAGCAACAGAAAACTATAAAACTCACGTTAACTATGTCCCCTAACTTTTTTTTTTTTTAACATTTTGTTGTTTCTATTCGTATCTTATTGTACTGTGTCTTGAAAAGTTGCTGTAGTTATTATTTTTGATTGGTTTATTGTTCAGTCTTTCTACTTAGGAGTGTTAGAAAGAGTAGTTTTCACAACACAGTTATAATGTTATAATATTCTGTGTTTTTCTGTGCACTTATTATTACCAGTAAATTTTGTACTTTCAGGTTATTATTGCCAATTAATTTCCATTTCTTACTGATTGAAGTACTACCTTTAGCATTTCTTTTAGGACAGGTTTGGTATTGGTGAAATCCCTTAGCTTTTGTTACTCTGGGAAATTATTTTTCCTTTATGTTTGAAGGATATTTTTGCTGGATAACTATTCTAGGGTAAACATTTTTTTTCCTTCAGCTCTTTAAATATGTCATGCTAGTAAGTAAGGTTTCCATTGAAAAATCTGCTGCCAGATGTATTGGAGCGCTGTTGTATGTTATCTGTTTCTTTTCTCTTGCTGCTTTTAGGATTCCTTATTTATCCTTGGCCTTTGGGAGTTTGATTATTAAATGCATTGAGGTAGTCTTCCTTGGGCTAAATCTGCTTGGTGTTCTATAACCTTGTACTTGGATATTGATATCTTTTTCTAGGTTTGGGAAGTTCCCTGTTCTTATTCCTTTAAATAAACTTTCTACCCCTGTCTTTTTCTCTACCTTCTCTTTAAGGCCAATAACTCTTAGATTTGCTCTTTTGAGAGTATTTTCTAAATCCTATAGGCATATTTTATATTTTTTTATTCATTTTTCTCTTGTCTCCTCTGACTGGGTATTTTCAAATAGTTTGTCTTCAAGGTCATTAATTCTTTCTTCTGCTTGATCCATTCTGCTATTAAGGAACTCTGATGGCTTCTTCAGTAAGTCAATAGCATTTTCAGCTCCAGAATTTCTGCTTGTTTTAATTGTTTCAATCTCTTTGTTAAGTTTATCTGATAGAATTCTGAATATCTTCTCTGTGTTATCTTGAATTTCTTTGAATTTCCTCAACACAGTTACTTTGGATTCTCTGTGTGAAAGTTCACATATCTCTGTTTCTCCAAGGTTAGTTCCTGGTATCTTATTTAGTTCACTTGGTGAGGTCATGTTTTCCTGAATAGTGTTGATGCCAGTAGATGTTCTTCAGTGTCTGGGCGTTGAAGAATTAGACATTTATTTTAGTCTTCATTGTCTGGGCTTATTTGTAGCCATCCTTCCTGAGAAGGCTTTCCAGATATTTGAAAGAACCCAGTAACACTGTGCTTGTTGCAGACTTGTAGTGGTGCCACCTCAATGGTCTTAGACAAGAATTAGGATAATTCTCTGGATTACCAGGCAGGAATTCTCGTTCTCTTCCCTTACTTTCTCCTGAACGTACAGAGTTTCTCTCTCTATTCTGAGCCTTCTAAAGCCAGGGGCGGAGTGACACAAGCACCACTGTGGCCACCACCACTGTGACTGTGCTGGGTCAGACCTGAAGCCAGCACAGTGCTGGGTCTTACCCAAGGCCTGCTCTAACCACTCCCTGTCTACTGTCCAGGTTTGTTGAAGGCCCTGGGGCTCTACAATTAGCAGGTGGCAAAGTCAGCCAGTCCTGTGTCCTTCCCTCCAGGGCGGCGAGGTCCCTTAGGTCCTGGGTGGGTCCAGAAGTGCTGGGAGTCAGGAACTAGAGTCAAAAACCTTACAAGTCTACCTGGTGGTTTATTGTATTGTGGGTGAGCTGGAACTTAAACCACAAGACGGGGTCCTTCCCACTCTTCCCTTCCCTTTCCAAAGGCAGAGGAGTCTCAGCCCATAGCACCACCACCCTAGGCCATGAGGAGTACTGCCAGACTACCACCACTGTTCCCTTAAGGTCCAAGGACTCTTAAGTCAGCTTGTGGTGAATGCTGCAAGGCTTCGGACTCACCCTTCAGGCCAGTGGGCTCCCCTCTGGCCCGGGGCAGGTTCAAAAATGCCATCCAAGAGTCAAGTCCTAGAATTGGGGACCCCAAGATCTCACTTGATGCTCTGCCCCCTTGTGGTGGTATTGATACCTAAAGTGGGAGACAAAATTGCCCTGTCATCACCACAGCTGGCAATGTGCTGAATCTCACATGAAGCCAGCAAGTCCCAGAGGCTCATCCATGGCAGTTGACATACTATCTGGGTATCGCTGTTGGTTATTCAGGGCCCAAGGGCTCTTCAGTTAGCAGGTGATGAATGCTGGCAGCACTAAGTCCTTTCCTTCAAGACAGCGGGTTCCCTTCTGTCCTAGGGTATGAGACCCCTGGAAAGGGGGCCTCATGACTCTGACTGGTATCCTATCCTGTTGTGGCTGAGTTGGTATCTAAGATGCAAGATAAAGTCATCTCCAGTCTTCCTTCTCCTTTCCTCAAGTGGAAGGAAGGGATCTCTTTTGGAGCTGCAAGCTGTGCAGTCTAGGATTGCGGGGAGGGCGACGATGCCAGCACTTCCTTGGCTTACCCAGCTGGTGTCTCAGTATGTCACATGCTCCCACAGTCTATAGTCTCTGGACCTAGTTCAGCCTAGGACTCTCCTGAGAGTTGCAGTCCTTATGGCCTAGACTGCCTTTCAAGTTTACTTAGACACTGAGCACACCTTGGTCCTCAGCGGTAAGGTTTGCAAGCACTCAAGTCTGGACCCCTGGGGTGAGCAATTCCCCTCTGGTTAGGACTGGTTTAAATGTTCCCTCTGTGTTTGGTCTGTTTTTCTTTCTGCTCTGACAGGACAGCACTGAGCTCAGTGCCTCACAATTGCTGTGTTCTCTTCCCCCAGTGCCCAGAGATGCTCTCTGCACCACACTGCTGCTGCTGCTACTGAGGGAGAGGAAGGGGTCGCGTCTGAGATTCAGGATTGTTTTATCTGCCTCTTCAGTGCCTGTTTCAGTGATATGAAATTAAAACCAGGCACTGTGAGTGCTCACCTGATTTTTGGTTCTTAGGACGCTTTTCCCTGTTTTGATAGTTGTATTCAGCCATCTTGCTCTGCTTCCCCCTCTTTTATTTATGTTTTAAAATATTTATTTATTTTAAAAAAATTTAAAATAATTTTTATGGATACAGAAGAGTTGTATGTATTTATGGGGGGTACATGTGTTATTTTGATACAAGCATACAATGTGTAATGATCAATCAGAGTAATTGGGATATCCATCAGCTCAAACATTTATCATTTTGTTGTTTTAGGAACATGCCAGTTTCACTCTTCTAGTTATTTTGAAATATACAATGTTATTATTAGCTACCCTACTATGCTACAGAACACAAGGTCTTATTCATTCTCTTTAACTGTATTTCTGTACCTATTAACCAGCCCCTCTTTATCCTCCGCCTCCCCAGTTCCCTTCCCAGATTCTGGTAACCATCATTCTACCCTCTGCTTCTATGAGATGAGCTCTTTTAGCTGTCTCATATGAATGAGAACATATGATATTTGTTTGCCTTTCTATGCCTGGCTTATTTTGCTTAATACAGTGTCCTTCAGTTCCATCCATGTTTCTACAAATAACAGGATTTTATTCATCGCTTGATAGTAGGTTTCTCCAAGTCCAAGCTCCTTTAAGTTTATAGATTAAAGACTGTGGAAAACTAAGGTTTCTTGTAAAAATGACAACAAGAAAAAATATAGTATTTCTTTTAATCTTCAATTTCTTCTTCCTAATATTTTAGGATGACAGATTCCCTGCCATTGTGTATATGTGGTTCAATACCCTGCATCTAGATCTGTGATGGTAAATATGCTACGTGAATGCAATCACTCTTCTGTTTCATAACCGCGCAGATGTTACTCCCTGATCACAGCCTCTGTTGGTGTCAGACGTCAGGGAGGAGCCCTCTGGCTCTGAGCACTGTGTGGATCATCAAGAGACCTGGTGTGCTTAGGCTTGCTTGGCTACTTTGAAGTGTTCATTGGGTTGGAGCTATTTATGTTAGCATTTTAAGCATTCTATGATCACCAGAAGATATTTTTGAGGTACAACAATTCTCAAAGTCCCTATTTTAAGATTCTGATTGTTAGGGGGTTAAATTATTGAGGAAGAAGATCTGTGAAAAGTATTATAAAGTATTTAACCTATGTAGACTTTGGTGAATATTATTTGACCTGAAATTAAGATGCTCCCTCTATTATTCCCAAGATGCTAGTGTGTGTCATGAAGGAAATAAAAATCATAAGGACCTGCACACCACAGTGGTTTCAGTCTTCAATATGTTACTTCAACAATTTCCAGGAAGCCATAACTACTTACTGTGGGAAATTATAGAACTGGTTAAAGCATTGTCACAAAATGTGTGATGTAACATACACCCTACCCTGCAGGCACAAAATGGTCCAGAACCTGTTCCGCAACACTAGAACCTTAGTATCTTCATGAATACAAAGTGTTTAGATGAGCTGTCAGTGCTGATTGTGAAGCCAGGAGAGATGCTTACCCCAGGGTTTATTGAAAGTGATGTGGAATGCATAGTTGTTTACTGTGGTCTAGATGTGGAATGTGCTGGCAGATGCAAAGGTTTTCTACTATTTGCATGAGGACAGTGAGACACAGAACTTTCACAACAAGTCAGGCAAAGCAAATTTATTATTCACTGATAGACAGCAAAAACATAGTTTAGGATCCATGGTGAGCTGGTCCCCCAGGGCTCAGGAAAGCTCTCCAGTGTGAATAGTCTTGTCTGTGCATGTCCCATATTGTACTGCAGTCAAGGGACCCCCAAAGCACATCATCTTGTATTTTGCACCTTGGGTATCACTTGCTCCCTGGGCTCAAGTGTTGCAGAATATCTTCTTCTAGAGGTTCATAGCTCTGGCTATTCTAGCCTGTTTCTTTTTTTCTTATGGTAATGCACTCTGAACAAATTCTACAGTTCTGAGAACTACAAGTTGCAGAGGGGAGAGCTGAGTCGAAAAAGGCCACCTGAGGACCTGCCTTCCTACAGCAGGGACATTTGTATCCAAAGATTGCTCCCTATAGGGGAGCAGCAACTTGGGAGAAAAGACCTAATACTTAAGGGCCAAGGAAGGAGTTGCAAGTGATCACCCAGCATGGAGAAGCATCTGCCCGAGCCAAGGGAAGTTTACGAGAGAAATCCCCAGTGTGCATCTCTGTGAAGAACACACAGTGGTATTTCTACAAGAGTGAGTCATCCTTACTTCTGCCAGACCCAGAGAGTTGCAAGCTGTCTTTGGTACCATTTCAGGTAAGATATTTCTTATCCAGTTTCAATGCTTTGCTCTTTCTCATTCTGTACCCCACCCTTCACTCCATTCAGGAGGAAGAAGAAACCAGCTAGGAAACAGGGAAGGAGATAGGAGGGAGAAAAGTACAAGTGGGAGAAATACAAAATAATCCATCTGTGCCTCTTTCTCCTATTGTAGGTTTAGCCTGAAGCCAGCCTGAGGCAAGAAAAGGGAGAAGGTTTTGCTGTTTAATCAAAGTAGGAGTTTTGATTTATATTTTGTACTGAAAGTTTTATTTTTTGAAATTAGTCTGTTGGCCACTTCCAATGTATGTAGGACTGTGTTACCTACGAACGAGCAGAAAAAGCATGGGACATGCTCTTTATCCGGGGGCCAAGAAAGATTACTCCCACTGGATATATTTTAAAAGGCATCAGGAGGCAAAAAATAAAGCTGTGTTTTGCATACAACATGAGTTATGCTTAGTCAACACACCAGAAATAGTATCAAAGGGAAGAACACTGATGGGCCGTGGTGCTAGGAGTTGGGCAGAGGGCAGCGCAGTGTGAAGAATGAATAAATAAATAATTGAAATAAAAGAATAAATAAATTTTGTATGTTGGGGCCTCTTGGGGTTGCTTTTGTCCTAATGTTCCCTCCCATGTGACTTGTGGGATCTGCCATGCTTAGGAGCTTAGGAAGGCCTCTCTGCCCCAGGGATGCCTGAGAGAGCTAGCTCTAAGCTTGGGTCTGTCCTGATTTGCTGTTGAAAACGTGAAATGACAAGGGCTAATGTTCAGATGTGGCTTCCAGTAGAGGGACTCTGGTTTTTGTATTATGCCGGAGAAACAACATGGTCTAGTCCAGTCCATGAGGGTTGATCCTAAGTGCCCGGGAATAACATCTTATTGAATTTATTAAAGCCACAGTCATGTGCTTGAAGTGTTCCTTCTTCTCCTGAGGATGATGGCATCAAATGACTGAATGAGAAAATGGAGCAATGGGTTCTGACCAGTCCTCAGTTTATCTTTACTTGTGAGATGGCTAACTATATATATATATATATTTTTTTTTTTTTTTACAGAGAAGAAAAAACTCTCATATAGTGTTCAATTTGTTAAAAACAGATAATCTTTATAGATCCTTACGTAGGATATGCCTGTCAGAAAGATTTAGAATACTTATCCTGTGCTCTACTTCCTTTTTCTTCAACTTTTGCATTATTATCAAACTGTTTACTCAGAATAGTGTCATAACAGAAAATGACTATCTGATCGTGGAAAGGTCAAATTTCAAGTATGCAAATAACCTATTTCTTTCTCTCTTCTTTGCTGCTGGAGTTTAGCTTCCTTTTGTTTCACACAGTAAATGGAGTTGGTGTGATTTCTGTGTTTCAGGGTGCCTTTCATTCTGAATGTTGTGCAGTCTTTGTCCTACACAGTTTGACTCAGTGGAGTATCACCTTTCACTCTTAACTTTTCCCAAACAGAAATAAGGTCAAACTTGTTTTAAGCTTTGACTGAATTCTGAATACAACTGGCGCTTAGGAGTTAAATGAACTTAGCTGTCTAAATGGTTTGAATGAGGGCCACCTGTATGATCAGTGGTTTCAGGTTATCCGCCTCAATATTCATCTAGTAAACCTGTCTTTGAATGTCTTTCCAAAATGCTGGGAATCCTAGGGCACTATGGCACTATGTGTGATGTGGGATGACATGGTTGAGGATGTGGGCCTTGGAGGGAGTCAGTTCTCACTGGATCCTGGTTCTACTCCTTGCAGAGATGTGTGAGTTGGGCAGAGAACATAATTTACCTGTTTTCTCCTTTTTAAAATGAATATAATAGCCTTTAAATTTATCAAGATAAAGGAGAAAGCTGATGTGAGGGTGCAGTAAAGTGCCTACCAATAGAAAATACCCTATCCATGTTAGTTAATAGTAACGAATGTTTTAAAACATTAATAAATAATGTTTTAAAAGCTGTTTCCATGAGTTAATTGAATTAAATTTCTTAGGATTTCAGAACCTTAAACATACCCAACTAATGCCAAGAATAGTAAAATGTATTTCAAGCATGAAATGCATTCAAAAAGTGAATTATTCCATATTTCCTATATAATAAAGGGCTTCAAGAAAATGGCCAGGCAGCTTTTAAATTTCAGAGTTATGTTGGCAGCGCCACCTGCTGTTAAAAATAAAAACACTTCTGGAATATTTTGAGAAGCAAGAAATACAATTATGAGTTCTTTTCTACTTTTTTAAGCAAAGGTGGACCAATCTGTCATTTTTTGTAATTGAGAAATTTAACTGTATTGAAGAGCTAGGTGGCAAATACCTATAACATTCTTTTGAAGTATCAGTCACTGTCTTTAAAGAAATGATTCCCTAATTGTATCATCATTAACTTCTTAATCCACTTAGTGACTAACTCTTATTATCAAAGGATTAGTTTCTTTATTTTAAGTTATCTTGATCTCACATTAAAACGTTGACATAAAAGACCCACATCACTCTAAATTTTGCATGGTTTTTATTGCTTAGCCCAGGATCAGTTTAATCAGGACATGACATTGGTTGGCTTTTTACTCCATATTACAAAAGAATCTGTAAGTTTTAGGCCCACATGAAAGAACTTTTGGGTGTGACACTGAGAGATCACAGACAGGTGTCTGTGTGTTATAAACCCTAGATTGTACCCTTGCTAACAAAGGGATAACTCAAGCCCTGAAGCCACTTGGGGCAAGAGCAGCATTTCGGATATCTAACCATAAGTTGAAATGGTTAAATAATAAATTGTCTATCAGTCATGTGGCAAATAGAGGAAGATCTCACATGAAATGCATTTCCCATCATCTTTTTTATTGTGGTAAAATTCACATAGTATAAAAGTCACCATTTTAACCATTAAAAAATGTACAATTCAGTAGCATTTAGTACATCAACATGTTGTACAACCATCACCACTCTCTAGTTCCAAAACATTTTCATTACCCCAAAAAGAAACCCTGCACCCGTTAAGCATTTACTCCTCATTTCCCTCTCAACCCCTGGCAGCCACGAATCTGCGTTGTGTCTTGATGAATTTGCCTATTATGGATATTCCATATAAATCAGATCATGCATTATGTAGCCTTTTGTAACTTCTTTCACAAAGAATAATACTTTCTAGGTTCATTACTGTTGTAGCATGTATTAGTTCTTCCTTTTTATGGGTAAATAATATTCCATTGTGTGTATATACTAAAATTTGTTCCTTCATCCATCTACAGATGCTTTAGTTATCTCCATCTTTTGGCTATTGTAAGTAGTGTCACTGTAAACTTTCGTGTACAAGTTTTTGTTTGAATACCTGTTATTTAATTTTTGTGGGTGTATATGCAGGAATGAAATTCCTGGGTCACGTGGTAATTCTATGTTTAACTTACTGAGAAACCACCAAACTGTTTTCTGTGGTGGCTGCACTATTTTGCATTCCCAGCAGCAGTGTATGAGAGTTTCAGTGTTGTTGCATTTTCCTCAAAGCTCTTTTGAGGATAACCATCCTCGTGGGTATAAAGTGGTCTCTCCATGTAGCTTTGATTTGCGTTTTCACAGTGACTTTGAGCATCTTTGGTTGAGCTTCTTGGCCATTTGTAGATCTTCTTTGGAGAAATGTCTATTCAAGTTCTTTGCCCCCAATGATTTTTAAAAATTGCATTATAAGGATAAGACTAGAGAGGAGAGAATCGTGGTTAGGCTCTTGAAAGTTGTAAAAAACAGGCTGGGCATGGTGGCTCATGCCTGTAATCCGAGCATGTTGGGAGGCTGAGGTGGGAGGATCACTTGAGGCCAGGAGTTTGAGACCAGCCTGGCCAACATGGTGAAACCCCAACTCTATTAAAAGTGTGAAAAATTAGCTGGGCATGGTGGTGCGTGCCTGTAGTCCCAGCTGCTTTGACAATGAGGCAGGAGAATCGCTTGAACCCAGGAGGCGGAGGTTGCAGTGAGCTGAGATCATGCCACTCCACTCCAGCCTGAGTGACAGAACACAACTTCTGTCTCAAAAATAAAATAAGATAGAGTTGTACAAAACAAAACCTACTCTGGTCATCTGAGGTGGGGAGTGGTTATTATAAGGCTGCATGGGGAAATATGGAAGTACAACCAATCTTAGCAGTAATGCAGTGCTGTCTCATGAAGAAATGGAATGCACTTTACTATTGTTCAAATGTTCAGCAGTCATTTGAGGGCCCCTGTGCAGGGTTATGGTAGGCACTGGAGCCTTGGAGAAGTGTGGCGGCCTGCTCTCCAGAAATTGGTGTTCCTTACTCCCGACTCCATCCTATTGGCCCCTTAGCTTTTTTCTCCATTTTCCCTTCCTGTCTTTTTTGCATTTCCTGTTGTTTTCCTTATAGTTTTATTGCCTTGTCAATGTCTTGCACTCAAAAGTCTCTGGGAGAGAATCTGATTCTTTTAGTTAGTCACTGTCCTTCCTGAAGTGTCTTCCAAGGCAGACTTTGTTCCAGGCTTCCTCATAGCCATAGGCCTGTGTGTGTAGCTATAGGGGGCCCAATCAGATGTAGCCAGGCCGATGGACAGCTTATTCATGAGGAACGGACTGACCACTGTGCTCAAACAGCAGTGGAAAGCAAGGCAGATGTTGAAGGTGTTTCATGGGCTGTCTACAGTGATATTTCAAACTTAAATACATTTACAAGAAAGTTGCTGCTGCAACAAGTGTTTGCCACATACTTAGTGGCTACAAACAATACAGATTTCTTGCCTCAAAGTTCTGGAGGTAAGAAGCTTGAAATGAGTCTTATAGGGTTAAAATCAGGGTTGGTGGGGGGCATCTGATTCCTTCTGGAGGCTCCAGGGCAGCCTCTGTTTCTGGCTCTTCCAGCTTCTAGAGGCTGCCGTGTTCCCCAGATTGTGCTTTCATCACCCCAGTCTCTGCCTCCATCGTCACATTGCCTTCCCCTCTGCCTGACCTTCCTGTATTCCTTTTATAAACACCCTTGTGACTACAGCGCTCCACCTGGGTAATCCAGGACAATCTCCCTATCACCAGATCCTTAACTTATCCACATCAGCAGAGTCCTTATTGCCATGTAAGGCCACATCCAGTTCTCAGGATTAGGATGTGGACATCTTTGGGGGAGTTATTATTTGGTCTACCATAGGGTCATAGTAAAAAGCAAACAAACAAGCAAACAAACAAAAAACTAAATAGCTTAGGCCACGGGATTTAAGTCTTTAAAGCACTGAGTAGAACAATTCACAGAAGTGAATGTAATTGAAAGTTTCTGCTGTTTCTTTTAGCATTTTATTTATCAGACTGTGGTTTGCAAACAGTGTTGTTGCCTTAACGTTAGCATTTTGGAAATGAGCCATGAAAGGTCGAACACAGAATAAGTATTGCTTGGCAAAATTAATGAAGTGGATTACTCACAGGAATTAAGCAGTTCTAAAAGCAATTAGGCCACTCCAGGGGTTCTTTACAGCTTGTGGATTCATTAATATTTAACAAATCATGCTGCAGGAGGCACAGTGGATTCCTCCAGAGCAGCATACAAGTAGAAGGCCCTCTTTTTTTGAAAGAGCTATGCAGTATTTAGTCTTAGAAGTTACCTTCCATAGAGCGTTCATTTCTTAGGCAATTCATTTCCCACATGATTTTCTGTTTTCACCAGATAGGGCCAAGTCCCCAGGCTATGAAGAGATGGGGTCAAATTGTACAGTGGCCCAAGGTGTTAGACTGGTTAGACCTTTTCTAGAGCCAAGCTGTCTTGGAGAAATGGGGTGGGGTGTTACCTCTACAAGGGAGACTAAAACACATCCTTTTTTTTTTTTTCTGTTTGTTTGAAATATTTGCCTAGGGAGTAGGCAGGAAATGTCTTTTACATGAAACACTAGTGTTTCTCTAGTGAAGCATTAATTTTTATTTCTGCTTATACGTCACCCCATCCCCACTCCCAGGAAGTACAGGACTTCTAACCCAATGTATTTTTTTAAAAAATTATTATTATTTTTTTTTAATTTTTAAACACACACACACATGCACACACACACACACACACACACTTTCTTTTGTGATGGGTCACATTTATTCTCATCACACCTTCACCTACCTAGCCCCAAACCTGTGCATGTAGAACTTTACTTTCCTTTGGGAGGTGGAGGCAGGTGGATCACCTGAGGTCAGGAGTTTGAGATCAGCTTGGCCAACATGGTGAAACCCTATCTCTACTAAAAATACAAAAATTAATTGGGCATGTTGGTACGTGCCTGTATTCCCAGCTACTCGGGAGGCTGAGGCAGGGAATTGCTTGAACCAGGGAAGTGGAGGTTGCAGTGAGCCGAGATCACACCACTGCACTCAAGCCTGGGCAACAGAGGGAGACTCGGTCAACAACAACAAAAAAAGAACTTTCCTTTCTACCTTCTCTAATAGGAGAAGTGGTTGGGGACTTGGTCAGGTTCCTAATCCCTGTCATGAAACAAATGAGGCTGGCCTCAGCCTGCTAACAGTTTGAGCATGCCTGATTTTAAAATCAGCATTTTAAAATCCTTGCTTTGGCTATAATCTATTTCTCCCTAAGCAATACAAATTACACTTTGAGAAACTCTCAGCCCATCCCTCATTTCAGCCCAAAGCTGTCCTATCTATATTTTCATTGTATACAGTTTGGTAGTAGGGGTCTGTCTCACATCTAAGTTCAAATTTCCATTTCTGGTGAAGAAGTCTTTCAGTTTCTATCTTTGCCACTATCTTTTTTGAGATCTCAAATATATTCAGTCAGAGTATAAGTTCAAGGCACTGATTTTCTTCACTCTTTCAGTCTCTGTATGATAAACATGGTTTTCAACACCCAGCCAGAGAGTGAGCTTGAACTCCACTTCATCTTCCCACCCCCTACAATTGAGAAGAGGTCATGGCAGTGCCATGATAGTTGCCAACATTTTGTACTGAAAATAGGCCTAGAGGAGCGTCTCCAGTGACCAGCATCCTGGCCATTTAACATAAGTTTCACCGTTACTGTGCTTTGGGATCTAGTCTTCAGCTCTGAAATGTCAGAAATTTGGTGTTATCCTTAAAGCTGGGCTTGAGGAGACTGATTCACAAACAAAACTCATGAAAGACAAATAGGTAAAACCAGAATACTAGTTTATTACTTTACCAAGGAAAACAAATTACTTTCCAGTAAGGCAGGTTAAAGGAATTACCTTTAAAATCAGACCATGGTGCCTCTGAGTATAACAACTTCTCTAGGTGTTGGTTTAGTCAAATGGGAATGAGTATAATGCCTACATTGTGGGGTTGTGTGAAGAATGATTGACAGAATGTAAGCAAGTGGTTTGTTTGGCATAAAGGAAGTCACTGTTATGATCATTTATATCATTTTACAATATGATATAGAGAGTAATTGATTAACTCCCAGGTAGCAGAATCGAGCTGGAACTGGGTTTTCTGACATGTGTTTCTACAAGAGCTTTGTGATCATGGATCTCAGCAGTTTGCTTCACACTGAAGGTTCTTTCCATATCCAGGGCTGCCCGAGATTACCCATCACACTTTGCCTTCTATGAAAGTGCAAATCTCACCTTCAAAACCGACCATTCAGCAGTTGTGGAGAAGTAATTCTGGAATTTTTATCTCTCTTAAATCATTTTGCTACTAGATATAAAATCTTATGATAAATTGCCATTTTATAGGCCAACATATTTTTTCTTAGTTCAATATTTGTGACTAAAACGATGTGTGGTAATTGTCTAAGTTCACAGATACAGTTTTAGAAATCCCCACCTTTCCCTTCTTTATTGCTTTCCAACTAATCTTACAGACATTTTTTCTTTAAAGTCTGATTTTTTTTTTTTTTTTTTTTTTTTTTAAGATGGAGTCTTACTCTGTCACCCAAGCTGGAGTGCAGTGATGTGCACTGCAACCTCTGCCTCCTGGGTTCAGGTGATTCTCCTGCCTCAGCCTCCCGAATAGCTGGAAATACAGTCACACGCCACCATGCCTGGCTAATTTTTTGTATTTATTTATTTATTTTTTTTGAGATGGAATTTCGCTCTTGTTGCCCAGGCTGGAGTGCAATGGCATGATCTCGGTTCACTGCAACCTCTGCCTCCCAGGTTCAGGCGATTATCCTACCTCAGCCTCCCAAGTAACTGGGATTACAGGCCCCTGCCACCACACCTGGTTAATTTTTTGTATTTTTAGTAGAGACGGTGTTTCACCCTGTTGGCCAGGCTGGCCTTGAACTCCTGGCCTCAGGTGATCTGCCTGCCTTGGCCTCCCAAAGTGCTGGCATTACAGGCATGAGCCACCGTGCCCAGCCTAAGGTCTGACTTTAAAGTCTGACTTCAGCTTTGAGTCTTGCAGTAGATGACTTAGGATCTTGAAGGTGGCAGTAGAGAATAGTAGGAAGAAAGCAAGTGAGGATCCAGGAGATATGGTTCTACTCCTAGCTGCAGCTCTTCTGGATCTTGGGCACATTGCTTTCTCTCTGTATTGCCAATTTTTTTACTTGTTAATTAGGAAAGATGTTTGCTTTACCCATATGGGAGAAATAAATGAAACACCACAGTGTGTTGAAAACTGTAAAGTCAATGCAAATGATTGCAGAATGAGGTAACCCTCGCCTGGTTCTAGCCCTCAGCCTCTCAGCCACTACCAATCTTTACTCTTTCTGAGAGCAGAATCACAGTCGCTGACTTTAAAGGGATGATGTGCATTCCACATTACAGCATTTTTGTAAGATTCAAGTGAAGGGGACAAAAGGACCTGAAAGCATTTTGTAAACTGCAAAATACCATATGAATGCAAAGGTGGCATCACTACTTCCTTGCTCTGTGTCCTCAGGCAAATTGGGTACCTGTCGGGTCCCCAGTTCTTTACCTGAGGGCTTATGCAACTTTTAATCAGTGTCAATTTAGAAATCTGTTTAAACTGACTACGTATATATATTTTTCTTTTGTAAAAAAACATTTAAGGCTTGTCAAGTGTATTTTTAAAAATAATAGTAATACTTCTGACTCTTAAATACTTTGCAAGTGCATATGACAGGCTTCTGCTCTAATGGCATTTGTTACTAATTGTTTCATGAAATCGTAATCCTTTGTTTATTCCTTACAGAAATGATTTCCAGACAACATTCTTTGACCCTAAAATAAGTTAAAATTCCTAAAATATTAAAAAAATCTTGACCACTTATAATTTGCTTTTTGTTTGTCACAATGGGAGCGAACCATGACTTGGATGGACAGGGCTGGGGATGGAGGCTCTGGAAGATGTTCTTTGAAGTATCACTTTCAGCTCACTTTTCTCACCAAAGGTCACCCAGCAGCCCTCTCCTCTTCCCCACAGCACACATTTTGCATTTGTAACCAGGAAGGGAATGATGATGTGGTAGCATTGTCCTTTGAGTCTCATCTTCTCGAGGGTAGAGGCCACATTTTCTAGTGTTCTACGTAACCTAGTTTTTGTATAGTTAAAAAACATCAGGCAAGTTGTCAATGTGAAAAATCTTTCAGCCTCGTGTTTGTACACATACGAGATGAGAAATGTTTTAATGTGAAACTAAGGATAGTGGCAATTCATCTCCTTCCTGTTCCTAGGTTACAGCTGCTCAGTAAAGTTGGGCTGCATCTCAGGAACAGAGAGCAATTTATTTCTACAGCTGTGTGAAATGGGGCCAGCTTGCATCCATGGAGGCAGAGATGCCCTCAAGTTTTTGGCTTATTTTTAGTTCCCATATATCAATGTACACACTTGTGATAATATAGTATAGTGCATCCAGTGCATCCAACACTTTTTAGGCCCCACATTTGGGATTTCAGATGGCAGCAGCAATACTTATTTTTTGGATAAATTTTGTGGAAGTCTAGCAAATGGATTCTCTGAGTCATTGAAAGGTATGCTTAAAAACTGGTACTCTGTATAAACAGCTGGTCAAGGTTTTGGATTAGAACCTTGCAATCAAGTCACATCGTGGGAGGCTTGTAGGAGCTGTACAGGCCACTTGGTGGTGCTCATGACAGGGTAGCTCTCTTCCAAAGAATATGAATCTTCACAGCTGTGACATTTTAGTTGTGCTTTACTGAACAGAAAGCGGTTCTGTTTCAAATTTGATCCTAAATGCGAAACCACAGTGTGCCATAAAACATTGAACATTCCTGTGAAAACAGACAGAGGTGGAGTTTGTTTGCACAGATCCAGAAAAGTCTTCTGTCAAAAGCCTCTTCTCACAGAGAATTGTACATCTAATGTGTGACTACAAGGCATTTGAATATGTCAAGTCCAAGCAAACCATAACTAGCATTCTAATGACCTTCTATTGTTAGATAAATGATAACATTATAGAATAAAGTTCACAAGGGAAAAGGAACATATTCTCTTCCTCACTCAGTAAATTTATGACAGCAAGGATCCAGAAATCCTAAGGGAAACAGGCCGAATACACCTTTTGTGTGAGGTCTATTTAACAAAATGAAATGAGCAGAGCAGGGAAGTTTTTTAAAACTGCTTTATTTATAAGTAAACATTGGACACCAAGATTTATATATTATGTATGACCTATACATACCTTGAGGGCTGTTTACTGTACCTTGTCTGTCTTTTTAAAAATTATTATTATACTTTAAGGTCTAGGGTACATGTGCACAATGTGCAGGTTTGTTACATATGTATACATGTGCCATGTTGGTGTGCTGCACCTGTTAAGTCATCATTTACATTAGGTATATCTCTTAACACTATCCCTCCCCTCTCCCCCAACCCCACAACAGGCCCCCGTGTGTGATGTTCCCCACCCTGTGTCCAAGTGTTCTCATTATTCAATTACCACCTATGAGTGAGAACATGCGGTGTTTGGTTTTATGTCCTTGTGATAATTTGCTGAGAATGATGGTTTCCGGCTTCATCTATGTCCCTACAAAGGACATGAACTCATCCTTTTTTATGGCTGCACAGTATTTGGATTGGTTCCAAGTCTTTCTTATTGTGAATAGTGCCGCAATAAACATACATGTGCATGTGTCTTTACAGCAGCATGATTTATAATCCTTTGGGTATATACCCAGTCATGGGATGACTGGGTCGAATGGTATTTCTAGTTCTAAATCCTTGAGGAATTGCCACACTGTCTTCCACAATGGTTGAACTAGTTTACAGTCCCACCAATAGTATAAAAGTGTTCCTATTTCTCCACATCCTCTCCAGCACCTGTTGTTTCCTGACTTTTTAATGATCACCATTCTAACTGGCATGAGATGGTATCTCATTGTAGGTTTGATTTGCATTTCTCTGTTGATCAGTGATAATAAGCATTTTTTCCTGTGTCTGTTGGCTGCATAAATGTCTTTTTTTGAGAAGTGTCTGTTCATATCCTTTGCCCACTTTTTGATGGGGTTGTTTGATTTTTTTCTTGTAAATTTCTTTAAGTTCTTTGAGATTCTGGATATTAGCCCTTTGTCAGATGGGCAGATTGTAAAAGTTTTCTCCCATTCTGTAGGTTGCCTGTTCACTCTGATGGTAGTTTCTTTTGCTGTTCAGAAGCTCTTTAGTTTAATTAGATTCCATTTGTCTATTTTGGCTTTTGTTGCCCTTGCTTTTGGTGTTTTAGTCATGAAGTCCTCGCCCATGCCTATGTCCTGAATGGTATTGCCTAGGTTTTCTTCTAGGGTTTTTATGGTTTTAGTTCTAAAATTTAAGTCTTTAATCCATCTTGAATTAATTTTTGTATAAGATGTAAGGAAGGGATCTAGTTTCAGCTTTCTACATATGGCTAGTCAGTTTTCCCAGCACCATTTATTAAATAGGGAATTCTTTCCCCATGTCTTGTTTTTGTCTGGTTTGTCAAAGATCAGATGGTAGTAGATGTATGGTAATACTTCTGAGGGCTCTGTTCTGTTCCATTGGTCTACCATATCTCTGTTTTGGTACCAGTACCATGCTGTTTTGGTTACTGTAGCCTTGTAGTAGACTCTGAAGTCAGGTAGCATGATGCCTCCAAGCTTTGTTCTTTTGGCTTAGGATTGTCTTGGCAATGTGGGCTCTTTTTTGGTTCCATATGAACTGTAAAGTAGATTTTTCCCATTCTGTGAAGAAAGTCATTGGTAGCTTGATGGGGATGGCATTGAATCTATAAATTACCTTGGGCAGTATGGCCATTTTCACGATATTGATTATTCCTATCCATGAGCATGGAATGTTCTTCCATTTGTTTGTGTTCCCTTTTATTTAGTTGAGCAGTGGTTTGTAGTTCTCCTTGAAGAGGTCCTTCACATCCCTTGTGAGTTGTATTCCAGGGATTTTATTCTCTTTGAAGCAGTTGTGAATGGGAGTTCACTCATGATTTGGCTCTCTGTTTGTCTCTTAATGGTGTATAAGAATGCTTGTGATTTTTGCACATTGATTATGTATCCTGAGAGTTTGCTGAAGTTGCTTATCAGCTTGAGGAGATTTTGGGCTGAGACAATGGGGTTTTCTAAATATACAATCATGTCATCTGCAAACAGGGACAATTTGACTTCTTCTTTTCCTAACTGAATACCCTTTATTTCTTTCTCTTGCCTGATTGCCCTGGGCAGAACTTCCAACACTATGTTGAATAGGAGTGGTGAGAGAGGGCATCCTTGTCCTGTGACGGTTTTCAAAGGGAGTGTTTATAGTTTTTGCCCATTCAGTATGACATGGGCTGTGGGTTTGTCGTGAATAGCTCTTGGTATTTTGAGATACATTCCATCAATACCTAGTTTATTGAGAGTTTTTAGCATGAAGGGCTGTTGAATTTTGTCAAAGGCCTTTTCTGCATCTATCAAGATAATAATGTGGTTTTTGTCATTGGTTCTGTTTATGTGATGGATTACATTTATTGATTAGTGTATGTTGAACCAGCCTTGCATCCCAGGGATGAAGCCAACTTGATCATGGTGGATAAGCTTTTTGACTTGCTGCTGGATTCTGTTTGCCAGTATTTTACTGAGGATTTTTGCACTGATGTTCATCAGGGAGACTGGTCTAAAATTCTCTCTCTCTCTCTCTTTTTTTTTTGTTGTTGTTGTTGTGTCTCTGCCAGACTTTGGTATTAGGATAATGTTGGCCTCGTAAAATGAGTGAGGGAGGATTCCATCTTTTTCTATTGATTGGAATAGTTTCAGAAGGAATGGTACCAGCTCCTCTTTGTACCTCTGGTAGAATTCAGCGTGAATCCGTCTGGTCCTGGACTTTTTTGGGTTGGCAGGCTATTAATTATTGCCTCAATGTCAGAGCCTGTTATTGGTCTATTCAGAGATTCAGCTTTTTCCTGGTTTAGTCTTGGGAGGGTGTATGTGTCCAGGAATTTATCCATTTCTTTTAGATTTTCTAGTTTATTTGCATAGAGGTGTTTATAGTATTCTCTGATGGTAGTTTGTATTTCTGTGGGGTCCGTGGTAATATCCCCTTTATCATTTTTTAATGTGACAATTTGATTCTTCTCTCTTTTCTTCTTTATTAGTCTTGCTTGTGATCTATCAATTTTGTTGATCTTTTCAAAAAACCAGCTCCTGGATTCATTGATTTTTTTAAGGGTTTTTTTGTGTCTCTATCTCCTTCAGTTCTGCTCTGATCTTAGTTATTTCTTGCCTTCTGCTAGCTTTTGAGTGTGTTTGCTCTTGCTTCTCTAGTTCTTTTAATTGTGGTGCTGGGGTGTCGATGTTAGATCTTTCCTGCTTTCTCTTGTGGGCATTTAATGCTATAAATTTCCCTCTACACACTGCTTTAAATGTGTCTCAGAGATTCTGGTACATTGTAGAGACACTATGTTTCTAAATGGAAAAACTAAGTATTAAAATAAAGTAAATTTTTAAATAGATAGGTTTGGCACTATTTTAATTAAATTTGTCACAGTTTGAATTCTTCAAAGAAAGAGGTCGAGATGGAATTTAGGATATAAGACATTGATTAGAGATTGATATCTGAGAAAAGAAGGGGAAAGTCATAGGATTGAGGGGAATGAGAAGTGAAGATGAGATGCAGACTCAACAAAGCCTTGGCCAAACCAGCAAGGAGCTCACGAGCGGTGTTTCCCACCAGAGTTATCCCAGGTCTGCTGAAATGACTGATTCTCTTTATCACCACGTTGCCCAGTTACCTGAGGGAAGTGACATCAGAAGTGCGTGACCTTGAAGGAGTCAACAGCTGGAAGTTGTCCATGTGTTCCCAGCAGCTAGGCAACAAGTCCTTTCTTGATGTGGCATCTGGGGTGCATCTCTTTGTTTACCACCTTTTGGGGTAAACCTGACAATGTCATTTTAAAGTTCAACAAGAATGATCAGTAAACAAAAGAGACAACACATTTTGAAAAGGAAAATACTGAGAAGGGATTTGTTCTGTCCAGTGTTTTGTTTGTTTGTTTGTTTGTTTTCTTTTTTCCTTTTTTTTTTTTTTTTTAATTTTACTTTAAGTTCTTGGGTACATGGGCAGAACATGCAGGTTTGTTACATAGGTATACATGTGCCATGGTGGTTTGCTGCACCCATCAACCTGTCGTCTAGGTTTTTTTTTGTTTTTTTTGTTTGTTTGTTTGAGGCAGAGTCTCGTCCTGTCTCTCAGTCTGGAGTGCAATGGCACAGTCTTGGCTCACTGCAACCTCTGCCTCCCAGATTCAAGCAATTATCCTGCCTCATCCTCCCCAGTAGCTGAGATTACAGGCACACACCCCACGCCCAGCTAATTTTATATTTTCATAGAGACAGGTTTTCACCACGTTGGCCAGGCTGGTCTCGAACCCTTGACCTCAGGTGATCTGCCTTCCTCGGCCTCACAAAGTCCTGGGATTACAGGCATGAGCCACTGCACCCAGCCCCATCATCTAGTTTTAAGCCCCGCATGCACTAGTTGTTTGTCCTAATGCTCTCCTTCCCCTTGCCCCCCACTGCCTGACAGGCCCTGGTGGATGATATTCCCCTCTTTTCCTAATTGAATACCCTTTATTTCTTTCTCTTGCCTGATTGCCCTGGGCATAACTTCCAACACTATGTTGAATAGGAGTGGTGAGAGAGGGCATCCCTGTCTTGTACGAGTTTTCAAAGGGAATGCTTACAGTTTTACTCATTCAGTATGATATGGGCTGTGGGTTTGTCATAAATAGCTCTTAGTATTTTGAGATACGTCCTATAAATACATAGTTTATTGAGAGTTTTAGCATGAAGGGCTGTTGAATGTTGTCAAAGGCCTTTTCTGCATCTATTGAGATAATCATGTGGTTTTTTTCCTTTGGTTCTGTTTATATGATGGATTACATTTATTGATTTGCGTATGTTGAACCAGCCTTGCATCCCAAGGATGAAGCCAACGTGATCGTGGTGGATAAGCTTTTGGCTTGCTGCTGGATTCTGTTTGCCAGTATTTTATTGAGAATTTTGCATCGATATTCATCAGGGATATTGGTCTAAAATTCTCTTTTTTTGTTGTGTCTCTTCCGGGCTTTGGTATCAGATGATGCTGGCCTCATAAAATGAGTTAGGGAGGATTCCCTCTTTTCTGTTGATTGGAATAGTTTCAGCAGGAACGGTACCAGTTCCTCTTTGTACCTCTGGTAGAATTCGGCTATGAATCCGTCTGGTCCTGGACTTTGGTTGGTAGGCTATTAATTATTGCCTCAATATCGGAGCCTGTTATTGGTCTATTCAGAGATTCAACTTCTTCCTGGTTTAGTCTTGGGAGGGTGTATGTGTCCAGGAATTTATCCATTTCTTCTAGATTTTCTAGTTTATTTGTGTAGAGGTGTTTCTAGTATTCTCTGATGGTAGTTTGTATTTCTATGGGATCGGTGGTGATATTGCCTTTATCATTTTTTATTGCATCTACTTGATTCTTCACTCTTTTCTTCTTTATTAGTCTTGCTAGTGGTCTATCAATTCTGTTGATCTTTTAAAAAAACCAGCTCCTGGATTCATTGATTTTTTGGAGGGTTTTTTGTGTCTCTATCTCCTTCAGTTCTGCTCTGATCTTAGTTACTTCTTGTCTTCTGCTAGCTTTTGAATATGTTTGCTCTTGCTTCTCTAGTTCTTTTAATTGTGATGTTAGGGTGTCAATTTTAGATCTTTCCTGCTTTCTCTTGTGGGCATTTAGTGCTATAAATTTCCCTCTACACACTGCTTTAAATGTGTCTCAGAGATTCTGGTACATTGTAGAGACACTATATTTCTAAATGGAAAACTAAGTATTAAAATAAAGTAAATTTTAAATAGATAGGTTTGGCACTATTTTAATTAAATTTGTCACAGTTTGAATTCTTCAAAGAAAGAGGTCGAGATGGAATTTAGGATATAAGACATTGATTAGAGATTGATATCTGAGAAAAGAAGGGGAAAGTCATAGGATTGAGGGGAATGAGAAGTGAAGATGAGATGCAGACTCAACAAAGCCTTGGCCAAACCAGCAAGGAGCTCACGAGCGGTGTTTCCCACCAGAGTTATCCCAGGTCTGCTGAAATGACTGATTCTCTTTATCACCACGTTGCCCAGTTACCTGAGGGAAGTGACATCAGAAGTGCGTGACCTTGAAGGAGTCAACAGCTGGAAGTTGTCCATGTGTTCCCAGCAGCTAGGCAACAAGTCCTTTCTTGATGTGGCATCTGGGGGTGCATCTCTTTGTTTACCACCTTTTGGGGTAAACCTGACAATGTCATTTTAAAGTTCAACAAGAATGATCAGTAAACAAAAAGAGACAACACATTTTTGAAAAAGGAAAATACTGAGAAGGGATTTGTTCTGTCCAGTGTTTTTGTTTGTTTGTTTGTTTGTTTTTCTTTTTCCTTTTTTTTTTTTTTTTTAATTTTACTTTAAGTTCTTGGGTACATGGGCAGAACATGCAGGTTTGTTACATAGGTATACATGTGCCATGGTGGTTTGCTGCACCCATCAACCTGTCGTCTAGGTTTTTTTTTGTTTTTTTTGTTTGTTTGTTTGAGGCAGAGTCTCGTCCTGTCTCTCAGTCTGGAGTGCAATGGCACAGTCTTGGCTCACTGCAACCTCTGCCTCCCAGATTCAAGCAATTATCCTGCCTCATCCTCCCCAGTAGCTGAGATTACAGGCACACACCCCCACGCCCAGCTAATTTTATATTTTTCATAGAGACAGGTTTTCACCACGTTGGCCAGGCTGGTCTCGAACCCTTGACCTCAGGTGATCTGCCTTCCTCGGCCTCACAAAGTCCTGGGATTACAGGCATGAGCCACTGCACCCAGCCCCATCATCTAGTTTTTAAGCCCCGCATGCACTAGTTGTTTGTCCTAATGCTCTCCTTCCCCTTGCCCCCCACTGCCTGACAGGCCCTGGTGGATGATATTCCCCTCTTTTCCTAATTGAATACCCTTTATTTCTTTCTCTTGCCTGATTGCCCTGGGCATAACTTCCAACACTATGTTGAATAGGAGTGGTGAGAGAGGGCATCCCTGTCTTGTACGAGTTTTCAAAGGGAATGCTTACAGTTTTTACTCATTCAGTATGATATGGGCTGTGGGTTTGTCATAAATAGCTCTTAGTATTTTGAGATACGTCCTATAAATACATAGTTTATTGAGAGTTTTTAGCATGAAGGGCTGTTGAATTTTGTCAAAGGCCTTTTCTGCATCTATTGAGATAATCATGTGGTTTTTTTCCTTTGGTTCTGTTTATATGATGGATTACATTTATTGATTTGCGTATGTTGAACCAGCCTTGCATCCCAAGGATGAAGCCAACGTGATCGTGGTGGATAAGCTTTTTGGCTTGCTGCTGGATTCTGTTTGCCAGTATTTTATTGAGAATTTTTGCATCGATATTCATCAGGGATATTGGTCTAAAATTCTCTTTTTTTGTTGTGTCTCTTCCGGGCTTTGGTATCAGATGATGCTGGCCTCATAAAATGAGTTAGGGAGGATTCCCTCTTTTTCTGTTGATTGGAATAGTTTCAGCAGGAACGGTACCAGTTCCTCTTTGTACCTCTGGTAGAATTCGGCTATGAATCCGTCTGGTCCTGGACTTTGGTTGGTAGGCTATTAATTATTGCCTCAATATCGGAGCCTGTTATTGGTCTATTCAGAGATTCAACTTCTTCCTGGTTTAGTCTTGGGAGGGTGTATGTGTCCAGGAATTTATCCATTTCTTCTAGATTTTCTAGTTTATTTGTGTAGAGGTGTTTCTAGTATTCTCTGATGGTAGTTTGTATTTCTATGGGATCGGTGGTGATATTGCCTTTATCATTTTTTATTGCATCTACTTGATTCTTCACTCTTTTCTTCTTTATTAGTCTTGCTAGTGGTCTATCAATTCTGTTGATCTTTTAAAAAAACCAGCTCCTGGATTCATTGATTTTTTGGAGGGTTTTTTGTGTCTCTATCTCCTTCAGTTCTGCTCTGATCTTAGTTACTTCTTGTCTTCTGCTAGCTTTTGAATATGTTTGCTCTTGCTTCTCTAGTTCTTTTAATTGTGATGTTAGGGTGTCAATTTTAGATCTTTCCTGCTTTCTCTTGTGGGCATTTAGTGCTATAAATTTCCCTCTACACACTGCTTTAAATGTGTCCCAGAGATTCTGGTATGTTGTATCTTTGTTCTCATTGGTTTCAAAGAACATCTTTATTTCCGCTTTCATTTCGTTATGTACCCAGTAGTCATTCAGGAGCAGGTTGTTCAGTTTCCATGTAGTTGAGCGGTTTTGATTGAGTTTCTTAGTCCTGAGTTCTAGTTTGATTGCACTGTGGTCTGAGAGACAGTTTGTTATAATTTCTGTTCTTTTACATTTGCTGAGGAGTGCTTTACTTCCAATTATGTGGTCAATTTTGGAATAAGTGCGATGTGGTGCTGAGAAGAATGTATATTCTGTTTATCTGGAGTGGAGAGTTCTGTAGATGTCTATGAGGTCTGCTTGGTGCAGAGTTGAGTTCAATTCCTGGATATCCTTGTTAACTTTCTGTCTCGTTGATCTGTCTAATGTTGACGGTGGGGTGTTAAAGTCTCCCATTATGATTGTGTGGGAGTCTAAGTCTCTTTGTAAGTCTCTAGGGGTTTGCTTTATGAATCTGTGTGCTCCTGTATTGGGTGCATATATATTTAGGATAGTTAGCTCTTCTTGTTGAATTGATCCCTTTGCCATTATGTAATGGCCTTCTTTGTCTCTTTTGATCTTTGTTGGTTTAAAGTCTGTTTTATCAGAGACTAGGATTGCAACCCCTGCCTTTTTCTGTTTTCCATTTGCTTGGTAGATCTTCCTCCATCCCTTTATTTTGAGCCTATGTGTGTCTCTGCACGTGAGATGGGTCTTCTTAATACAACACACTGATGGGTCTTGACTCTTTATCCAATTTGCCAGTCTGTGTCTTTTAATTGGAGCATTTAGCCCATTTATATTTAAGGTTAATATTGTTATGTGTGAATTTGATCCTATCATTATGATGTTAGCTTGTTATTTTTCCAGTTAGTTGATGCACTTTCTTCCTAGCATTGATAGTCTTTACAATTTGGCATGTTTTTGCAGTAGCTGGTACCTGTTTTTCCTTTCCATGTTTAGTGCTTCCTTCTGGAGCTCTTGTAAGGCAGGCTTGGGGGTGACAAAATCTCTCAGCATTTGTTTGTCTGTAAAGGATTTTATTTCTTCTTCACTTATGAAGCTTAGTTTGGCTGAATATGAAATTCTGGGTTGAAAATTCTTTCTTTTAAGAATGTTGAATATTGGCCCCCACTCTTTTCTGGCTTGTAGACTTTCTGCTGAGAGATCTGTTGTTAGTCTGATGGGCTTCCCTTTGTGGGTAACCAGACCTTTCTCTCTGGCTGCCCTTAACATTTTTTTCCTTCATTTCAACTTTGGTGAATCTGACAGTTATGTGTCTTGGAGCTGCTCTTCTTGAAGAGTATCTTTGTGGTGTTCTCTGTACTTCCTAAATTTGAATGTTGGCCTGCGTTTGTAGGTTGGGGACATTCTCCTGGATAATATCCTGCAGAGAGTTTTCCAGCTTGGTTCCATTCTCCTTTTCACTTTCAGGTACACCAATCAGATGTAGATTTGGTCTTTTCACATAGTCCCATATTTTTTGGAGGCTTTGTTAATTTCTTTTTACTCTTTTTTCTCTAAACTTGTCTTTTCACTTCATTTCATTCATTTGGTCTTCAATCACTGATACCCTTTCTTCCACTTGATCAAACCAGCTACTGAAGCTTGTGCATGTGTCACGTAGTTCTCGTGCCATGGTTTTCAGCTCCATCAGGTCGTTTAAAGTCTTCTCTGCAGTGTTTATTCTAGTTAGCCATTTGTCTAATCTTTTTTCAAGGTTTTTAGCTTCTTTGTGAAGGGTTCGAACATCCTCCTTTAGCTTGGAGAAGTTTGTTATTACCAATCGTCTGAAGCCTTCTTCTCTCAACTTGTCAAAGTCATTCTCCATCCAGCGTTGTTCCATTGCTGGTGAGGAGCTGCATTCCTTTGGAGGAGAAGAGGCATTCTGATTTTTAGAATTTTCAGCTTTTCTGCTCTAGTTTCTCCCCATCTTTGTGGTTTTATCTACCTTTGGTCTTTGATGATGGTGACATACATATGAATTTTGGTGTGAATGTCCTTTCTGTTTGTGAGTTTTCCTTCTAACAGTCAGGACCCTCAGCTGCAGGTCTGTTGGAGTTTGCTGGAGGTCCACTCTAGACCCTATTTGCCTGAGTATCACCAGTGGCGGCTGCAGAATAGCAAATATTGCAGAATAGCAAATGTTGCTGCCTGATCCTTCCTCTGGAAGCTTCATCTCAGAGAGGCACCTGGCTATATGAGGTGTCAGTCGGCCCCTACTGGGAGGTGCCTCCCAGTTAGGCTACTTGGGGGTCAGGGACCCACTTGAGGAGGCAGTCTGTCCGTTCTCAGATCTCAAACTCCATGCTGGGAGAACTACTACTCTCTTCAAAGCTGTTGGACAGGGATGTTTAAGTCTGCAGAAGTTTCCACTGCCTTTTGTTCAGCTATGCTCTGCCCCCAGAGGTGGAGTCTACAAAGGCAGGCAGGCCTCCTTGAGCTTCTCTGGGCTCCACCCAGTTCGAGCTTCCCAGCTGCTTTGTTTACCTACTCAAGCCTCAGCAATGGCAGATGCCCCACCCTCAGCCTCAATGCCACCTTGCAGTTAGATCTCAGACTGCTGTGCCAACAGTGAGGGTGGGACCCTCCGAGTCTCTGTGGGCGTGGGACCCTCCGAGCCAGGAGCGGGATATAATCTCCTGGTGTGCTGTTTGCTAAGACCATTGGAAAAGTGCAGTATTAGGGTGGGAGTGTCCTGATTTTCCATGTACCATCTGTCATGGCTTCCCTTGGCTAGGAAAGGGAATTCCCTGACCCCTTGTGCTTCCCAGGTGAGGCGATGCCCTGCCCTGCCCTGCTCCACTGTCCAACAAGCCCCAGTGAGATGAACCCAGTACCTCAGTTGGAAATGTATAAATCATCCATTTTCTGCATCACTCACGCTGGGAACTGTAGACTGGAGCTGTTCCTATTCGGCCATCTTGGAACTTCCCCTGCACCTTGTCTATCTTTATGTTGTTAGTTAAATAAAACAGTGAGCCATAAAAATGCCCCAATAACACATTTTCTATCAACTGCACAGGAAAATCTAATTCCTTTACCACATAGAAGCAAAAGTGATATTCTTTAAAAGGAAAACCAGATAATATCCTTAAAAAAATGGCTTCCCAATGGTTTATGATAAAATCCAAACCCTATTAGGCTGACATAACACTCTTGCTTTTTTCTCTGCCCTCATCTCTCAGGATGCTTCTCTCCATTCTCTGGGCTCCAGGGTCCTGATTTCCTTACGCTCCTGCAACCTGCCTGGCTTCTTCTGACTGCAGGACATAGACATGCACTCCTCTCTCTTACCTGGTTTGCCTTGCCCAGATCTGTCTCTGAACCATCCTTTTTATCCTTCAGTTTTCAGGTGAAATGTGGTCTTCTCATAGAAGTCTTTCCTGTTGACCTTATCTTAAGTGGTTCCCTCATTATTTCTGGACCTTTCCTTGTTTTATTCATAGTATTTATCCAGTCATTAAAGTTTGTTATTTGTTGTTGCTTACTTATTTTTAAAAGGAATTTTATCTGCTTACATTCAAATTATGACTCTAAATATTATGAATTAGGGACCCTGAACAATAATGTGGCTTCTCTAAAACTCAGTTTTCTCATCTAGAAAGTGAGATTACTGTTTACCTGATAGGGTTGTCATAAAGAATTAACACATGAAAACAAGCAAAGCGTGTAGAACCTGTCCTGGTACATAACAAAATATCAATACCTATTAACTATTATTAGTGCTATTTTAATCAACACTGCCTCTGGGTGGTAGAACATTCCTCCCTTGCTAATTGCACTTTCCTCTCTTTTCCTTCCTTTAGGGGGAGTTTCACTGACCATGCTTCATAAACTCAGGCCAGACCCCCTAGTATTCCATTCCCTGTCCCATTGCCCTGCTTAATCTATCTCCACAGCATTTAAAAAATTTGTATATATTTATCTGTTTTTATTGATATTGTCTCCTTCCCACTATAATTTAAGCTTCATGAAAGACCCTGTATTTCAAGGGTCCAGTAGAGGCAGATATTATGCACTCAATGAATATCTGTTGCATGAGTAAATAATTGAGAAATCATTATCATCATCACCATCATCATCTAAAAAGTAAGCAGAGATTGTACCTGCCTAGCTTATGTGTATGTTCCTGATAGAAATCATAGTTCTCGGCAAAAAGTCCTCTGTTAATATTTGTCAAAGGAATGAATTTTTTTTTTTTTTTTTTTTTGAGATGAGAGTCTTGCCCTGTCGCCCAGGCTGGAGTGCAGTGGTGTGATCCCAGCATCTCAGCTCACTGCAACCGCTGCCTTCTGGGTTCAAGCTATTCTCCTGACTCAGCCTCCCAAGTAGCTGGGACTACAGGTGCCTGCCACCACGCCCAGCTAATTTTTGTATTTTTGGTAGAGGTGGGGTTTCACCATATTGGCCAGGCTAGTCTTGAACTCCTGACCTCAAATGATCCACCCACCTCAGCCTCCCAAAGTGCTGGGATTACAGGTGTGAGCCACTGCACCTGGCCTAGGAATGAATTTTTTAAATGTGAAAAAATTGTGTTTTCAGACTGTGCCAAAATCATAGGCACAGGAAATCTTAGCAATCAACACATTAGTGATTATTACTTTGTATTGATGATAATTATGATATTCTGTGGTTAAATCGATTTTATAAAGGACCACATCAATTTTTGAAATCCCGTTACTTAAATTTTATTTTGTTGCTTATCTTTTCAGTCCAATTCGTATACATATAAAGGCATTCCCTTTCTTTCCTACATACTTCGAATGAGAGAGGACACCATGCATATGGTACTTATACCATGATCCAGTCAGATTGTGCTTACCAAGGACTTGGTGCAATGCCCATACCTCCATCTTTATTTTTTTTCCCATTAGTTTTTCAAATCTCTCACATTGATTTGATGTAAGTAATAAGTTCAGTCACTAGACATCTGTTGAACATCAAGCATTTTCCTTTTCATTTCCTTTTCAAGATATCTTGGCAAGTAAAATCTACTTTTCTCCATCAACATTTTAAGGGATACCACTAGCATCAAACAGATACCATTTCCATTTACGCTGCAAAGGCTGATGGAAGAATAAGAAGACACATTCTTTGCCCCCTAAAATCTTCAGATCTGTTGGTGAGCGTTCAGATACCCACACAAAGAGAGTTAAACATGTTAAGTGGAACACTGAAGGAGCTGAAAAGTCGAAAGAGGAAGTAGGTGCTGAATAGTTCAGAAAAGGAAGCAGTTCACCAGTTCTATTGACCACAGTTTGCCATTCTTGAACAGGGTTGCCAATGTCTAGTATTTGTAGTTTGTTGTCTGACTCTACAAGTTTCAGAACTTCTTTTTAAATGATGTATGGGCATACCTTGGAGATACTGAAGCTTCAGGTCCAGACCAGTGCAATAAGGCAATATAAAAAGTCAGTCACAAGAATGTTTTGGCTTCCCAGTGCATATTGTATACACTATACTGTAGTATACTATGACTTCCTCTACTGAAGTCTTGAAACCCCTCGAAGGTCATCCATGAAAGTTGGAATCAACTTCTTTCAAACTCTTGTTATTGCTGATATTTTGACCTTCTCCCATGAATCATGAATGTTCTTAAAGGTGTGAAAAGAAAATAAAATCTTGGGACGCCATACTCACTATGCCAAAAGGAAAAGTTAAGCTTAGAAACTGAGTCACCAAAAAACTGCCTTTCCTTTTGTTCCTGAACCTGCAAGATAGAAGATCACATATCTTCTCAGGTGGTCTTCCTCACCCTGACAAGGTAAATTAACAGCTTATCTTCACAGGCATGGAACAAAGACATATTTGACAGTTTGGCTTCCTTTACTGTTTATTTTTATCTTGCGTAAAATGCAACTTACTGATTGCATGAGACTTACTGATTGCATGAGACAAAGGTTTAATCAACTGCTACTCTCCCTCCTCCTTTCACTTGTAACACTGGATTCAGTAAACACTTATCAAAGCCTCACAAGAATATGACCTCTTACCTCACTTTATACCCTCCTTTTTTTTTCTTTCCTCCTTCCCCTCCTGCCTGCTCTTTCCCCTTTAAATATTGAAACCCTCAAAATCCTCTTTATAAAAAGCGTGAAGCACGGATCCTATTGTGATTTGCGTCTTCTCCCAGGTATGTCCTCAACCTTAGCAAAATAAACTTCTAAATTAATTGAGACCTATCTCAGACACTTTGTTTTACAAAGTCATCTAGTATGCTGAATCCTTTCCAGAAGACGTTCAATTTACTTTGCCCAGATCCTCAGAGAACTCACTATCTACTGAGCTACAGGCTTACAAAATGTGTTTCTTTAAAAAAACTTGAAAATCAAAATGATTTTCTCATGTATGGACTACAAATTGGATGTTGTGTTTGCAGGCATGAAAACAACAGTAACCTCCTCGTGTATCTCCATTAGAGCTCCTGGATAATCAGGTGCATTGTTAATAAGCAGTAATATTTTAAAAAGAATCTTCTTTTTCTGAGTGGCAGCTCTCAACAGTGGATTTAAAATATTGAGTAAACCATGTTGTAAACAGATGTGCTGTCATCCAGGCTTTATTTTTCCATTTGCAGGGCACAGGCAGAGTAGATTCAGTATAATTCCCAAGGACTCCTGGATTTTCAGCAGCACAAATGAGCATTGACTTCAAGTTATCAGCTGTTTTCACTCCTAATAAGAGAGTTGGCCTGTCCTTTGAAGGTCTGAAGCCAGGCATTGACTTCTCTCTAGCTATGGAAGTCCTGGATGACATCTTTTTTTTCCCAATATATGGCTATTTCATCTGCAATGAAAAACTGTTGTTTACTGTAGCCACCTTCATCAATTAACCTAGCTAGATATACATAACTTGCTGCAGCTTCTCCATCAGCACTTGCTGTTTCAAATGGCTTCTCTCCTTAAAATCTCTTGAACCAACATCTGCTAGCTTCAAAGTTTTCTTCTGCGGCTGCCTCATCTCCCTTCACCTTCATGGAATTGAAGAGTGTTGGGGCCTTGCTCTGGATTAGGCTTTGGCTTAAGAGAATATTGTGGTTGGTTTGATCTTCTATCCACACCACTCAAACTTTCTACATATCAGCAATAAGTCTGTTTCACTTTCTTATCTATCATTTGTAGATTCACTGAAGTAGCACTTTTAATGTCTTTGAAGAACTTTTCCTTTGCATTCACAACCTGGCTAACTGGTTGATGCAAAAGGCCTACCTTTCGGCCTATCCTGGTTTTTGATATGCCTTCCTCACTAAGCTTAATCATTTGTAACTTTTGGTTTAAAGTGAGAAATGTGGGACTCTTCCCACATTTGAACACTCAGAGGCCATTGTAGGGTTATTAATTGGCCTAATTTCAATATTGTTGTGGCTTGGGAAATAGGGAGGCCCAAAGAGGGGAGAAAGACAGGGAAATGGCTATTCAGTAGAACAGTCAAACCCAAGCAACATTTATTAAGTTTGCTGTCTTATATGGGTGTAGTTTGTGGTGTCTAAAATAATAATAATAGTAATATGAAATATCATTGATCACAGGTTACCATCACAGTTAATACTAACAATAACAATAATAATAATAATAATAATAAAAGTTTGAAATATTCTGAGAATTACCAACATGTAACACAGAGACACAAAATGAACACATGCTGTTGGAAAAATGGCATTGATATGCTTGTTCAGTGTAGAGTTGCCACAGATCTTCAACTTGTAAGAAAACACAGTAGCTGCAGAGCACAATAAAACCAAGTGCAATAAAACAAGTTATGCCTGTAGTATTACTTTCTTAGCCTGCTCTTTAAATACTTTGGAGAATTAATGCTTTTACTATCATTGTTGCTTATGGCGTTTTGATTTTTCAGGCTAGTCAAGATCTTTCTCCTGAACTCTATCCTCTCTTCCGAATATTCTTTCCCAGCCTTGTGCTCCTATTTGATGCTCACTGTCAGACATAGCTGACAATGGCATAGAAACCTCTTTCTGGTGATTTTCTACCCTTTACCTTCTCTTTTACTTTCATTCCAAGCCCACTGTTGTAGCCCTAAAGATGCGTTTGCTTCTTTTTTTCCTCATTTGAATATTTTATTCTGAATCCCATCCTTTATTTTTTCCTAAAAACCTGATCTAACTGATGTAACTTATTTTACTCTTACTAGAAAGAAACATTGTAAGGAAACAATTCAACCATTTTCCCACTAAACCCTGTAACTACTAAGAAAGACAAAATCGATTCCTCATGGAAGTCGATGCATAAAGGAGAATAAAAGTTTTGGTGTTTATTTTATTCTTCTAAAAAAAACACTTGGATTCTTATAGGAAACTCAGTTTTAGTAATCTTTGCTTTCTGATTATGACATTTTCCAGATCCTTGATATTTACCTTACACAAGATTTAGATTTTTTTTTTTAAAAGAACTAGTCAGTAATATGACAGAAGCAAACATTTTTACATTTTAAAATTAAAATATTTTCAAAATTTAACTTTGATTATGTATATATACTTAAGATTTAAATACTAGTATTAACATTTTTAGGCATAGGTTGAGATAGCAAATGAATTAGTCTTCTTCTTTAGTTGAGTTTACTTTTCAGCATGAGAAATGATCAGCATTTCTGGATTTATAAGTTGGTTATGATTCTAAATGCTTGAAACAATGTGAAGAATATAATTTACTTTTTATTTAAATAAGTACCATCAGTGCAGAGTGCTTTGAGTGGTTTAGGCATGTTTGCTTTTCAAGAGAGCTTTGCATTTCTCCTGGTATTCTTTGCATCTGCTTCACTCTTACTAGTGAGAGGATATGAATAAACATCTTTTTTTCCCCCATGTCTCCCAGGCTGGAGTGTAGTAGTGTAATCATGGCTCATTGCAGCCTTAATCTCCTGTGCTCAAGTGATCTTCCTACCTCAGCCTCCCAAGTGACTGGGTCCACAAGTGCATGCCACCACACCCAGCTAATTAATGTTTTTTGTTTGTTTTTTTTTTTTTTTTTTTTTTTTTTGGTAGAGACAGGGCTTCTCTATATTGCCCAGGCTGGTTTTGAACTCCTAGGCTCAAGCAATCCTCCTGCCTCGCCCTCCCAAAGTGCTGGGATTACAAGTGTGAGCCAATGCACACAGCCTGAGTGAACACCTTGAAGACAAGTGTGCTACCATTGCTACTAGTTTGTGCAGGCTGTCCACTGGGGACAGTGATCTAGAGTGATGGCAGCCATCAGCAAAGGATCTGCTGTGGGTTAATTTTTGCCCTATTACTTTTTGTTTGTTTCTGCCAAATTATATTATCTTCGAAACAGGAACTAAAAATAAAGAATTCATTTCTTCTTGACCTGTCTCAGAAGGAATGTGGCTTGTATTTCTCAAGGAGCCCAGGGTGGGTTGGTTTCTCTTAAAGACAAAATATAAAAAAGAACAAAGGGACATGGGTCATACCTTGGAAGGTCAACAAAAATGACTAAAATGCTCACTGGATTAGAGCTTTGTAAAGTCATACTAATTGATTTCTTAAAATTAACTACAACTTAAGATGGTGAGACCAAATGAGAAATGCCTCCTCTGTACTAAGAGCCACAGGGCCTTTGATGTCCTTCTTTCCTTCTTGCTGTTCTCGTGTTGATTTCTGTTGTGTCTCAACTTCGAGTACCATTGTGATGAGATTGAACTCAATGTGCCAACTGTGCACTCAAAGCCTCAAGTGGTTTTGCTTTGCTGCTGACAACAATAAAATGAAACAACAACAACAAAAATGCCTAAAATACTTTACATTAGGCCTCTTCTAGGTTGTCGTCTGAGCCAGAAAACATTGTCAAAACAGTGGACATTTTCATGGTGCCATTTCCCCTTGGAAAACCAAAGGGGCACACAGCAGCCATTTCAGATGTTGTGAGATGGGGCATGAAGATGACTGCACTTTTCAGCATCTGTGCTGTGAAATATCTCCTCCGAGGCTGGCGGCCTATTTCCTCTGTCTCTCTGTTGTGGGTTTGGGGGCAGGCACAGCCACTTCCTCTGCTCTACTACCTCTTCCCGCACCCTTTTTATTCCTTCTGAGCTGCTTCCCTTTTTGATATCCAGCTTCCTCTTTCTCCTGGTGCCCCTACCTAAGGGTAATTCCTCTCTTCCCCCATCCATAATGTGTGTGGCTAAATACAGACAGCATACTCACACTTTGTTAAAATTTGAAACTATTATTTTTGTTTTATCAGAATCCATCCCCATTATGGAGTCTGCTGCTTTTAAGTTATTTATAAAGCTGTTGTTGAAATACTAAAAGGTCCAGTCACATTTGATTCTACTTTAAAATAACCTACCACTTTTGTTGATCCCTTTTTCGAGTGTGAAGGTAAGAAGATGGGCTGTACATTTGGCTGGGAAGGTGCTGCTGCATGTTGTTTATGCATGTTTACACTTCAATAGTCATGAAGGTCTTCATCAAAACAAACTTCTTTTCTGCTTTTAAGGAAGAAAATCAACATTTTCTTATAAACAAAATGCAAATATACACTATCCTGTGGAGTATTTCCTTACCTTTATGTGTGATGAATTAATTCTTTTTATGGATGTACACTTGCAGTCCTGAACCACCCATGCCCCTTCTAGAAAACACTAGATGCTAACCCATCCGGCAGGGAGGAATGGATTTTGCCCCTTTTGTGTGTGTGTGTGTGTGTGTGTGTGTGTGTGTGTGTGTTCATCCTACAGTAAGGTTATTAAAAAAAAAAATGCCTCCCTAATTAAGGTTTATTCTTAACAAAACTTGGACCCAACCCTTCAACCCATGGGCTACTTCAAGATTACACTCCCATAGTGGTAACTCTGCTCAAGGGGCCTAAGGCACTCCATCTGCCAGGGTGTGCATCTGCCACACCGCTACCTCTGCATTTGACAAGGAAATGGAGTAGGGTCTTCCTCCCAGTGTCCTCTCCTTCAGCACATGGGTAGCTCAAGGCACTTATTTTGCATCTCTGACAGCACTTACTTATGCACAGACTCAAGAACCAATTGTCACCAAGGGGAAACACGTTAAAATGCAGATGCCTGGGAGGTCTATTTTTAATTGCTTGGGTTCCGAGTAAGCTCAGATGACTCGCTATTACCAAGCACCCCCGAGGGTTTGACTCACAGACCACACTTTGTGAAACCTTAGCTTTGTAAAAAAAAAAAAAATTTTTTAAATAAAAAAATCCGTCAGATTTCCCAGGGACTAAAGAGTAAGCAAAGCAATAATGACATGTACTTATAATGAAAATATAATACGGAGACTTCCTGTGTATATAAAAGATTATAAAAATCAAGTAATGAATTTGTATGCTAAATTACAACAATTCCAAACAATACCATGTAAATAATGCACATACTCACAACATGATAAAAATTAGGAGCAGTTCCAGGCTGGCTCTGAGTTTTGTAACTTCCTCATAGAGTTCAGCCTTGTAAGGGCTGTGGTGATGTAAACGTTAACTGTGCCAAGGTTCTGCCTCTCCCAGGTGACAAGGTCATGCCAGCAGGTAAGGACATATTTAGGCTACACTTTACCTATGTTTAGTCTCCTGAGAGGCAGGGAGCAGGAAGAAAACGCTCTATTTAGAGAAACATAGACAAGATATGAATTACTCATCTGTAGACAATGAAACAATCAAGTTAAAGAATACACAGCAATTGAATAACTCTAAGTGTACAGAATGTGTTCAGCAAGCATTTATTGAGTATTTAAAATGATTGAACATTTCAGTGTATTTTATTCCTTTGGGGTGCTACTTTCCCTTTTCCTGTTTTTTATTTTTTGTTAAAATTTTTTATTTTATTTATTTATTTTTTTTGAGACAAGGGTCTCACTCTGTTGCCCAGGCTACAGTGCAGTGGCACAATCATAGCTCACTGTAGCCTCAAACTCTTGAGCTCAAGGGATCCTCCTGCCTCAGCCTCCCAAGTAGCTAAGACTATAGGTGTTTTCCACCACTCCTGGCAAATTCTTTTCTTTTTAATGTGGAGATGGGGTCTTGCTATGTTGCCTAGGCTGGTCCTTTTTCCTGTTTTCTTTTCCTTATTATTATTATTTTTTCAAACTGAGGATGTCTGATATTGCCTCCAATTCTCTTGGTGTGGTTTTATCTCTAACTCAACCCCCTTCTAGGAGCCCTCACTGGGTAGATCTCCATTTTGTCCACAAATGTCAGCTTCCTGTATTCCCTGACCCTCTCCCTCTCCTGTCATTGTATTCAGAGCATAGAGAAAAACTATGAGGTCCCTCTTCTAAAATGTAAGACTCCCAGTGTGGGTCCTCTGGCCCTAAATTAAACCCGTCTCCATTCTGGCATTGGGCCTTCCTCACCCAAAGATTTCCTATCTGAAGACCCAACCAAAGCCAGCCAGTTCCAAGTCATGCTCAGGTGCATAGATTTATACAGAGAGAAAAGTAGTAGAGGTAAAATATAAATGCATATATTTGTATACCCAAGAGAAGGAGTTCAACACCTACTGAGTAGGGAAAACCTACCAGCTACTTGGCAACACAATCCAAGACGTCATTGTAAATTTAGAAAACATCCAAAATATATGAAGAACAACAATAGCATAAAAGAGAAAAACCAATAAAAGAACACATTCCAATAGAAATAGAGATGATTCAGTAAACAAAAGGTAATGTCATACAAAAAAGGAATCTATAAAGTGTTAGAGGACAAGAACAAACTTGTAGACATTAAATATGCCTTTACTGAAGTAAAATATTCTGTAGAAGAGTTTGTAGATAACACTGATGAAATTTCTTAGAAAATAAAGAAATGATAGAAGTAAAGGTAAATAGAAAGAAAAGATAAAACAGAGACAAGTCAGTGTTAGAGTTACAACGTGGAGGGTCCAGAAATGGAAAACAAAGAAAAATGGGGGGTGAAAATAAAAAAAAAAAAAAAAAAGAGAGGAAGGCAAATTTCCCACGGCCAAAGAGAGAACTGAGGCTTCAGAGTAAAAAAGCTACTGACAACCAGAGCAAAGGAAGAGAAGATACACTTGGATTCACATTTGTAAAATGTCCTGTACTAAGGATAAAGAGGTCTTATACACTTCTAGAGAGTCAGGGAAAATGCTTTCTACGTGTTAGGAAGAATGACAACAGCATGGGAATCCTGAACACCAGAAAACAACAGATCAATGCATAAAGGCTCTGAGGAAAAGTGGATTGAACCTAGAATTGTATACTCAGCAAAACTATTAATCAAATGAGAAGGCAAACTAAAATGTGTCAGAAACACAGGGACTTACAAAGTGTAATTTTCATGTACCTATGTTTGGAAAAATTTTCTTGAAAATATGTGCTAAGGAAACAAAAGAAAGAAAGCAAAAAAGAAAGCAAGATGAATTTAAGGAGTTTAATGAACAGTGGCACTAATCCAGGAGTTTGGTTTGTGTTAATTTCAGGATAGCAGTTGTATTCGCAGATCTGAAAAACAATAGTTCCAAAGAGTAGGTCATATCATTTTAAAGAAGAAATTTTAAAAGGATATAGTTAAGATGCTGGATGGCTAATGATACAGTGACAAAAGCATAGGTTAGTTTCCATCAACAAGAAAATAAAATGTTCAACTCCATGAAAAACAAAGCTGTGGGTCAAGTATGGAGGAATCATAAAGGGGGCATGATGCTAAGCAAGGGACATTGGGTAAGCAAATGTTTTCTTTTGTATGGTAATGCCATTGGATCTACAAAGAAGGAATGTATTCCTAACACGTTACTTGGCTCTTCTGTGAATGAAATATTTATAAACACGTGCCAGTCAGGTTTCAGTGTGGAAAAAACACTGAATAGTCTTTTAAGGAGAATGGATTTTATGGCAGGGGATGAGGTGCTTACGTAATCGTCGAAAGCACTGAAGGGTGAAGATTACGGCACTGCCAGTAGGACTTTTGGTCCCACTTTTACAATTTGGACTTACAGGTTTGGCAGCTTCAACTGTCTCCTAGGGGAGAAAGCTGCAGGAAATCCTCACAGAAGTCACAAGGCACTTGGCTGGCCCCAGGGCAGGAACTGGCAGGGGACGTGAAATCTAGCTGGCTGCTGCAAACACTTATGTTTCTGCAGTCTAGGTGTGCCCTCTGCTATCTCTGCCTGGGAAAGAATGGCTTCTCTCCTGCTCTGGCTTCTAACATTTGTCTAAGTGCATCTCACTGGATGACTCTTAAATTGATTCTAAAACTCTCTAGCTACAATATTATAATCTATACTTAAGGGACTGCAATATCTTTATTTTATGAGAAAAATACACTGAGCTATCAAGGTAGAAAATAATTTTGCTAAATACAGAGGGATTTGCAAAACTGCAGATCTTAGGGTAGGATGTGAACTTACATGTAACATGGCCAAGGAAAATATAGTAATAGGAGCACCATTTTGGATGGTTCCAAGAAGTGATTCCAGAAGTGGAATCACAATCCAGAAGTGAATTAGGGAATTGGGTACAACTGATTGGTGAACATCTGGTTACTGGCAAAAACTGCCATAGAAATGGCTGAAGGAAAGCGCCCTTATGCTTTGATGAGGAAATGTGGTTTGAGGCATCCCACCCCTACAAGAGTAGGCAGAATTTAGAACAGATTAAGGATATATGTGGAGTACCAATAAGCAAAATCCTCTATTAAAGATAATAGTAAATTTGTTTTCAATTTTTAGAATGGACCTATAGGCAAAATATGGAAGATCTAAAAAGTAGCCTTAGTACAAAGCATAAGTATTAACATTGTTTACAGTAAATGCAATAACAAAATATTTAAATATGCTATTAACATATATGAGTGTAATTAACTAAAACACAACCAAAAATGATAATTCTATTTCTTAGAGCAGAGTGAATAGATAACACCTTGAATACTTAAGAAATTATGCTGTAGGCATATTCTTTTGAGTAGAAGAGGTAACCAATATGAAAAATAAAAACAGAAACAGAAGTAGGAAGTGGTGGTAGTGGGTGGGTAGAGGTTGGGCTCAGTATTATTGCTTTTCATTTTAAGATCCTTTTATAGATATGCTTGATTTTTTTTAATCGTACACACATATTGTTTTAATAAAAAATTTAAAACGCTCTTCTTTTTTTATCACAATCTTCAAGTAAGGATATTGCTCATAGCAAAAAAAAAATTCAAGAAAATTTACCTCTTTAATGATATTCATACTCTGAAGGATTATCAGAACTACTTCATTCTATTTGAATCAAAGTTACTAAGATTTTGTTTTTCATTAGTGTTGGAAATGATTCTCACTAGTTGCTGTATCAAATTTTGCATCACGCTATGGGGCCCTCACTTGTGGCAGGAGAGTCACTGTCAGTGATGTGCTGTTGCTGAGCTCTGCCTCTCCTGCTGTTGGTTTTCAGGAAGACGTGCATGAACAGGACTTGTAACTCTATTTCAAGCAAAGCAGATAGGACCAAGATCCCAATGTGCCCAATTATATCAGATACCAACTGAAGGCTTCTGGGGAAGGAAGTTTCATAGGGAATCACTCGTTGAAATATGTGTGCCTGAATTGTCTAATAGTGAGCACATATTAATTCACAAAAAGAGTTAAATAATAATGCAGAGAAAAGTAACAAAAGGAATACATGTGCTCAAATCTATGCTAATGTGATGTACTTAATTTTGTTTTCCATTTAAATAAGACAGCTTAGGTTGATTTTCGCCTTCTCTATTCCAAGCAAGTAAAGCTACTGGGATCCATGAAACTAAGCTAAATGGAAAAGACTCTCTTTCTCAAAGTGCACAACAAAGAAGAATTCCAAGTCCAAATTAGTTTAGGAAATGCTGGTTAAACATCTAAATAGGCTTCTTTACTGCAGGTTTTCTCAGGAGGGGTACTGTGAATATCTAAGACTGATAACATTTAGGTAGAGAAGTTGGTGTTTCAGAAAATAATTGAAACAAGGAAAATTATGTTTTAGTAAAAATGGGTTTAGTCATATTGTGCGGGAAGGATTCAAGATGCAAGAAAAAGTAAAGGTAATAAACTCAGTGATAAGGCCATTGTAGCGATCCCTGGTGATATAGTTTGGATATGCATCCCCGTCCAAGTCTCATGTTGAATTGTAATCCCCAGTATTGGAGGTGGGACATGGTGGGAGGAGATTGGATCATGGGAGTGAATTTCTCGTGAATGGTTTAGCACCACCCCCCTGGTGCTGTCCTAATGATAGTTTGTGAATTCTCATGAGATCTGGCTGTTTAAAAGTGTGTGGCACCTCGCTCGCTCGTGCTCTCTCTCTTGCTCTTGCATTTGTCCTGTGATGTACCTGCTCACTCACCCACCAATCACCTCATGCTGTGCAGCTGGTTCCTAACAGGCTGTAGACCAGTACCACTAACATGGGGTTAGGGACCCCAGCTTTTTGGCATACTTTGATCAACTTTGATGATTTTTTGTTTTTAATTGCTATACAAAATCTTAATCTGTTGGTTATTACCTATATAAATGATTGCTAAACAACTACTTGATATGTAGAAAACAAACCATGCTACTAGATAAAGACCTTATATACTTACTTCATTTATCTGTAAGAATTAAATACTACATAATTAATATTATAATATTGGGAAGTAGTCTAATCTCTTGATCTATCCATCTGTTTATTTTATGTCTTTTTTAGTATACTGACAATTTAAGGTAGATTCTAGATTGACTCAATGCATGTGATCCAGTTAACTGAATGCAATTTTGGTATCAATTCTCCAAGCAAAAATTTCTTGATTTGTAAAAATAAAAAGTAGCTATTTGTAGCAACACTAGTTATTCTAAAGCTGCTTTCCTTGATCACTGATTTCAGGAACAGAAATGTAAGAACTGTAACAATCTAGCTAGAATTTAGGCAAATGCATCTGTAGCGCTAATAAGAGATGAAAGTTGTTATCTTTTAGACAAGAAAAAGCTGATGTTATCTAGTCTAGACAGGACTTCCTTTTAGTTAATTGGAAGCTTTGTGGCAGGAACTTGGGCAAGCCATAGGAAAGAAAGAATAGGAACACACAAAGGAAATATGAAGATAAGAAACCCTTTCACAATATAATAGCTTTGTTCTCTTCTCAGTTGCACTTTTTTTTTTTTTTTTTTTTTTTTTAATCTGACAAATTCCCCATAGAGTGCAGAGCTTTCTTTACCATTTGAAGTACAACTTTAAAGAAAAGGTATAGCCTGATAGGCTAATATTTACTGGATTATTTCAGTAGATGAGGCTGCAGTGGTGGTTTGGTATTGTGTGGACATTAGACGATGGAAACTTGCTTATAACAGATGCTCTCTTATCAGAGACACACACAAGTTATTAGTGGAGACTTTTAGTCCCAGAATGTCCTAGTGCATGTTTAAGTGTTTATTGAAATACACATGACTCTTCATTGACTTTCCCCTGAGATTATTATGGGGAAAAAGGCATGGTATGCCTGAATCTCATTTAAATTAATTGTTTCAAGTTTTAATTTAAAAAAGACATTTTCCAAGAGTGCTAAAATTATTGATATGAAGTGTTTTCCACTTTCTTTAATGATTTTTTTAACTTTTAAAA
>NW_016809297.1:963873-1004563 GCF_001698545.2 Rhinopithecus bieti | reverse complement strand
TTTTTTAAAATTATACTTTAAGTTCTAGGGTACATGTGCACAATGTGCAGGTTTGTTACATATACATACATGTGCCAAGTTGGTGTGCTGCACCCGTTAACTCGTTGTTTACATTAGGTATATCTCCTAATGCTATCCCTCCCACCTCCCCCCAAACCAATGACAGGCTCCGGTGTGTGGTGTTCCCTGCCTTGTGTCCTTGTGTCCTCGTTGTTCAATTCCTACCTATGAGTGAGAACATGCGGTGTTTGGTTTTCTGTCCTTGCGATAGTTTGCTCAGAATGATGGTTTCCAGCTTCATCCATGTCCCTACAAAGGACATGAACTCATCCTTTTTAATGACTGCATAGTATTCCATGGTGTATATGTGCCACATTTTTTTTTTTTTTTACTTTATATTCTCTTTTTTATCATTATACTTTAAGTTCTAGGGTACATGTGCACAGTGTGCAGGTTTGTTACATATGTATACTTGTGCCATGTTGGTGTGCTGCACCCATCAACCAACTCATCAGCACCCATCAACTCGTCATTTACATCAGGTATAACTCCCAATGCCATCCCTCTCCCCGCCCACCTCCCCACAATAGGCCCTGGTGTGTGATATGCCACATTTTCTTAATCCAGTCTATCATTGATGGACATTTGGGTTGGTTCCAAGTCGCATATGACAGAATTTCTTGACAGCCAAGTAGATGTGTGTTTTTTTGTTTGTTTGTTTTGTTTTTGTTTTTGGCAGATTTATCTGATTTAGATAAAGATGAACAACATGGCCTTAATGTCCCCTCAGCTGGACTAAACTTTAGACAGGTTTCTTCCTGACTATGGGCCCCTGACCTTTTTCTTAGAGAATTTACATTAGAAAACTTGCAAATTCTAAATTTCTGCCTTTCTGAGTTGTAAATCTACAATTGGGAATGTCCTTCTTACAGATCTAGGAACCATTCCTTTGAAATGTAATGATTTAGAAGGATAAGCCCCTCTTTCCCAGTCTATGGGAAGGTAAAGTTTAACTTTGTTAAGCACAATTAGCAAACACAGGTGACTTGATCACATTGACCAGCTCTCCTACCCCCAAACTTACTCTAGCTCACCCTAGGACTAAAAACTCTCTGGAGCTGAGCTTTGTAAACCAAAAAGTGACCTAGGCAGGTCTGAGTCAATTAGAGGTTTATTTTGCCAAGGTTGAGAACCAGCTGGGGAAAAACACAAATCACAGGAGCATCTGTGATCTGTGCTTTTTCCAAAAAGGGTTTTGAGAACTTCAATATTAAAGGGGAAGGAGCAGGCAGGAGGGGAAGGAAGAATGAAAACAGAAGTGGGAGTAGGCAGTGAGGTATGTGGCTACATTCTTGTGAGGCTTTGATTTGCTTCAGTAAATCTATATCTTGCAGGAGGAAAAAGAGAGTAGAGGAAAAAGTCAGATTCTCTCTCAGACAGGAAATCTCCGTTTTACATAAAATAAAGTGAACATGTGAAAAGAGGGAGTAGAGGAAATGAGGCTATGACACAGGGAGTTGCACATGGGGTTGTGAAATTACAGCAATCTGTTTGGGAACAAACGGAAGATAGTTTGGTGACTCAGTTCCCAAGCTTAACCTTCCCTGTGGCATAGTGAGTTCGAGGTCCTAGATTCTACTTTTCTTTCACAGTTTAACCTCTCTTCCCTATTGAAGTCTTGACCCTTAATGCAATAAACTTGAATAAAGTCTTCCTTACCATTTTCAATGAGCATCTGGTACAGTTTTCCTCTTTAACAACAAAAAGTGGCATTACTTGCAGCAGAGTATTATGAAATATAGTCTCTTTTTCTCTGTCTCTCTTTTCTTTTTTTCCCCATTGCTCCCTCTGGATAATTAGCTGAGATACTCATTCTGATCTTGTTTTCCTGTTTTAAGAGATGTGAAAGATTATTCGAGTCCTTAAATCTGGAGCAACAGCCAGGCCTCTGTTCCAGGCTTCCTTTGCCTGAGGTGAAATTAACTATTTTCAGTGTTTCTGAAACCTTCCTGATAAGGCTCCCCACCAACGCTTTTGTTTACAGATTCTGGGAAACTTTGAGAGAGAAGGCAAAAATAGCCTGGGATGGTGAATGGGAGGAGTCTGTTGCTGAGTGAAAGGGTCTGATTGGCCAGGTACTTGATAAGGATCTGGGTTTTAGGTGTGGAAACCACAGAGAGAAGTTCCACGCTCAGGTTTGGCAGAAAAGGAATGAAGCTATGGACTTCTGGGTGGAGGGTTTTTTTGGATAGGCCCTTTTCTATTTTTCTTTCTCCTATTTTATTTTCTCATTTCCTTACATAGAAAAATAAGTTATATAAAAAAATCTCATTCCTCCAAGAATATAGGATACAATTTTTTTAAAGACATCCTGTGTTGTAACTAGCTTACTAGTGAAGACAAACTAATAATCAAAGATATGAAAGTTAAACTGTGAGGTAACTTACTACATGTATCAGAATGGCAATAACTAATATTTGTGAGAATATGCTTAAATCATAATATACTTGTGAATGTATAGCCAAAAAATGGACAATGTTGGATTTCAGGCAAGTTGCTTAGGTACTCTAAGTCCCTAAGTCTCCATTTCTTTATCCATAAAATGGGGAAAAAATGTGTGTACTCCCATAGTGGTTTTGATTAATGATTATTAAATGAGATCCAGATAAGGCACTAAAACAGTACCTGTTGCATAAAAATATCAACCAATAGTAGTAGCTCTAATAATGTTACTTTATTTTAATCTTTAAAGTTATTAGATTTAAGAAGAGTCTCCGTAGAAATGTGTGTTTATCTAAGTGAACTTGGCAAGTCCCAACCTCTCCTAGACTCGATTTTCTTATTTATAAAAGCACTAAATATATTTGCTTGTCTCACATGGTAGTTGCTGCTCTTGTGAAAAAATAATCAAGTGTAATCATATATGCAAGAAGCAATTTTGCAAGGGAGCATGTTATTATTGTTATTGCCATTCTTTACTATTTAACTGCTTATTAAGACTTCCATTAAAAGAGGTAAAGGGCAATAAAATAGACAAAGTTCCAGAAAATTAGTTGGAAAGAAGTAAATTCATAAATGCTTTTTAATAGATCTAGTCAGATATAAAGAAGACTAGAAATGGAAACTTTTGGTAATATAAAAAAATGAAAGAAATAAATACCTTTGAAAAGACAAAAATTACACAGTGAATTTTAAATAACCTCATCAAAATATAAAAAAGCATTATAGAAGATAAGTCATCTTGTACACCTTCCAAATATGAATACCTTTTATTCATGCACAGTGATTTTAAAATTTGTTACTTGGAATCATCTGGTAGATCACAACTGTAATAAATATATCATCAACTAGTATTTGAGCTTGTCCGTCATCATGGAGGGTACATGCCAGGCATTGTAAGAAATGAGTAATAGTTGTATTTTCAAAGACTCTTGTCAGTTTTAGAGTGAATTTGATTGGCCTGACATAGGTTTAGAATAGACGTAATAGTAGATTGGAGTCATTGATGATCAGACATTTTAATTTTATAATGATAGTAAATTGTTAGGTTAGGTTTTCTTTTTAGTGACAAATGACATTTTGACTTTGCTTTCTTATGTGTATTATAATATTCATGAGAAATCACTACCCTACCGATATGGTTTGGCTGTGTCCCCACCCAAATCTCATCTTGAGTTATAGCTCCCACAATTTCCATGTGTCATGTGAGGAACCTGGTGGGAGGTGATTTTATTATGGGAGTGGGTCTTTCCTGCACTGTTCTTGTAATAGTGAATGAGAATCACTGGATCTGATGGTTTTGAAAATGGTAGTTTCCCTGCACAAGCTCTCTTTTTGCCTGCTGCCATTCATGTAAGACGTCACTTACTCCTCCTTGCCTTCCACCATGATTGTGAGGTCTTCCAGCCATGAGAAACCATGAGTCCAAATAAACCTTTTTCTTTTGTGAATTGCCCAGTCTTAGGTATGTCTGTATCAGCAGCATGAAAATTGAATAATACAGTAAATTGGTACCAGTAGAGTAGGGCATTGCCGAAAAGATACTTGAAAATGTGGAAGCAACCTTGGAACTGGGTAACAGGCAGAGGTTTGAACAGTTTGGAGGGCTCAGAAGAAGACAGGAAAATGTGAGAAAGCTTGGAACTTCCTGGAGACTTGTCAAATGGCTTTGACAAAAGTGCTGCTAGTAATATGAACAATAGAGTTTAGGCTGAGGTGGTCTCAGACGGAGATGAGGAACTTATTGGGAACCAAAGAAAAGGTGACTCTTGTTATGTTTTAGCAAAGAGACTGGTGGGATTTTGCCCCTGCCTTAGAGATTTGTGGAACTTTAAATTTGAAAGAGATGATTTAAGGTATCTGGTGGAAGAAATTTCTAAGCAGCAAAGCATTCAAGAGGTGACTTGGGTGCTGTGAAAGGCATTCGGTTTTATAAGGTAAGCAGAGCATAAATGCTCTGACAATATGATTAAAAAGAAAATCCCATTTTCTCAGGAAAAATTCAAGCTAGCTGCAGGAATTTGCATAAGTAATGAGGAGTCAAATGTTAATCCTCAGGACAATAGGGAAAATGTCTCCAGGGCATGTCACAAGTCTTCATGGCAGCTCCTCCCATCACAGGCCCAGAGGCCTAGGAGGAAAAAATGGTTTAATGGGCCAGGCCCAGGGTGCCCATGCTGTGTGCAGTCTAGAGACTTGGTGCCCTGCGTCCCAGCTGTGCCAGCTGTGACTAAAAGGGGCCAAGGTACAGCTCAGACTGTGGTTTCAGAGGGTGCAAGCCCCAAGCCTTGGCAGCTTCCATGTGGTGTTGAGCCTGTGGGTGCACTGAAGTCAAGAATTGAGGTTTGAGAACTTCTGCCTGGATTTCAGAAGATGTGTGGAAAAACCTGGATGTCCAGGCAGAATTTTGCTGCAGTGATGGTACTCTCATAGAGAACCTCTGCTAGAGCAGTGTGGAAAGGAAATGTGGGGTCAGAGCCCCCACACAGAGTCCTTACTGGGGCACTGCCTAGTGGAGCTATGAGAAGAGGACCCCTGTCCTCCAGACCGTAGAATGATAGATCCACTGACAGTTGGCATCGTGTGCCTGGAAATGCCACAGACACTCAGCACCAACCTGTGAAAGCAGCTGGGAGGGAGCCTGCACCCTGCAGAGCCACAGGGGAAGAGTTGCCCAAGACCATGGGAGCCCACCTCTTGCATCAATAAGTGTGACCTGGATATGAGATATGGAGTCAAAGGAGATCATTTTGGAGCTTTAAGATTTGACTGCCTCATTGAATTTCAGACTTGCATGGGGCCTGTAGCTCCTTTGTTTTTGCCAATTTCTCCCATTTGGAATGGTTGTATTTACCCAATGCCTATACCCCATTGCATCTAGAAAGTAACTAACTTGCTTTTAATTTTATAGGCTCATAGGCAGAAGAGACTTGTCTCAGATGAGTCATTGTACTGTGGACTTTTGAGTTAATGCTGAAATGAGTTAAGGCTTTGGGGGACTGTTGGGTAGGCATGATTGGTTTTGAATGTGAGGACATGAGATTTGGGAGGGGCCAGGGGTAGAATGATATGGTTTGGCTCTGTCCCCACCAAAATCTCATCTTGAATTATAACTCCTGCAATTCCTAGGTGTCATGAGAGGAACCTGGTGGGAGGTGATTGAATTATGGGAGCGGGTCTTTCCTGTGCCGTTCTCATGATAGTGAATGAGTCTCACAAGATCTCATGGTTTTAAAAATGGAGTTTTCCTGCACAAACTCTCTTTTGCCTGCTGCCATCCATGTAAGACATGACTTTTTCCTCTTTGCCTTCTGCCATGATTGTGAGGGCTCTCCAGCCACATGGAACTGTGAGTCCAGTTAAGCCTCTTTCTTTTGTAAATTGCCCAGTCTCAGGAATGTCTTTATCAGCAGCATGAAAATGGACTAATACACCTACTTTATATAAAAGATAGTTTAATTTTATAAATGCATTGTTTTAAAATAGTCTATAAAGATAAAAAGTATATATATAGCTTCACAAAAGCTAGTCATCTTTTCTAAATCTGAGTCTTTATTGGTGTATCTAACCTGGATCTAGTTAATAAATCAATTTTTTTCAGTCTTCCTGTTTATATAGTTTTAGTTCCTTAGCTAAATTAAGTAAAGTGAAATCCCTAGCATTCTAAACATATTAACTTGTATATAAACAGGAAGATTCAAAGGAGGTTAGCTGGACCAAGAGCTAGATCTACTCATGAATTATAGTCATATGTTGTAAAGAGAAACATCATTAGCTTTGGTGCATTTGCCAGAAAAAAAATCTCTATTTTTTTTTTTTTTTTTTTGCTTTTTTCTCTTGTGACTATGCAAGAAGATTATAACTGAAAATCTGTCATTGGAAAACATCCTTTTTAAAAATAGGTGTGGAATAGTATTGAATGTGTACTTCCAGACCATGTAAGAAGTCAAGGAGATAAAATTGCACTTTCATTCTGCTAAAGCAAACAGCTGTTTCCAAGATTTCCTGCAGGAGCAGCAAGAAGACTATGAAAAATTCACAAGATTGTTTAGCTGGGGAAGGGTGAACATATTCTGCAAGGTTTTGAAACATGCAACTTTAAATCTAAAGCAATAAGAAATACCAAATTGTATACCCACAGCTATTGTTAACTGCTTATTTGTTCATATATATAACAGCAACGAGGATGTTACTGACTTAAGGTGGTTTGGTCATTGTGAATGATTATTACAAATTTAATTTCAGTCATATAAAAGACAGTTTTCCTAGGTATTATTTACTTTAGCAAAATGTTCTGGTACACAATGTTAACATTATTGGATAAAATCAGAGCTACTGACTGTGACTCTGTAACAAATATTTTCTTAATACGGAGATCAATGGGTAAACTTGACATTGTACCTGTGACGTTGGAAGCCAGTGCATATTATTTTAAGCCCCTCATGTGGCGATGTATGTGTTTCTTAAGAAGTTATGGAAGGTATTTAGAATACTCTTCTTTTATCTAGGGGAGCCTTTCTGATGTGTTCCCTAAGCAGGCTTATTGTACTGTTTGTTTCATTAAATTGCATGCATGTGTGGGGAAAGGATGATGGTTCCAGTTGAATTGTCTAGCTCACTGTAACCTATATTAAATTTAGGTTATGGAATTTCTCTTTATTTCCTGATTTCTCCATCTACTCTTGTCTCATGAATATCCACTTCTAACTAAGTAAACATAACTTCAGAAGATTTTCATTAGCAGGAGTAGGAACAGTTTCTGTAAAGGCAGCAGCCAAAAGACTAAATAGGTTGCCAATCACCCTCATTCTCTCCATTTCAAAGTACCAATGGCATGTAAAATTATGTGCATTAAGCTTAAAACAGAAATGAATTCCTCATCCTTGTGTATTTCAACAGGAATGTGAATTTTCTGTTCAAAGTTTTTGGGTACACTAGGCATAAGATTTAATTGTCTAGCCTGGCCAACACTTATGGCAAAATCCACGCCATCCACTTCATTCTGTTTTTCAGACAGATGTATATCTTCCTGATGGCATGATTTTATAGCCACCCCCCATCCCCGCCAAAAAAAACTCCATCCAAAATTTGGAACTGTTCTCAGGTGTGGTACTTTGTCAGTAATCCTTATCAATGTTGAAAATGTTACCCTTGACATGTGGAGGATTTAACTATGTAAAGACTGCAAAATACCAAGTTTTTGCTCAGTTGGTCTGATGTTGTCTTTGAGACAGTGTTGCATAGCAAAACTTTCATTGCCCTTGATACTTGGCTCTTGAACTTTAATATGAAACTAACAGCTGAGCTCACAATAAGAAGCTGTGTTTGAAAAGGCATCTTCATGAATTAATTAAAAATATATGCCTTCATTTTATACATTTATGGCAATACACTAAGTCTGTGCAGTAAATATACTGAGATAGCTATGAACTTTTCAGATGTGGTCATGGGTTATTGAACATTGAGACTGATTCATTCTTGCACATTGAGAAAATAATGGTCGTGTGTGTGTGTGTGTGTCTGTGTGAAAATGAAAAGTACATAAAACCAAAATGTAGTCAAGATTCTGAATCAGGTCAGAAATAGTGATAGCCTTAAGAGTTTTCTTTTAATTTCCTGTAAAAGGATAAAATGCACAAAGGAAACAATTGTAAGACATGAGAGATTCCAACAGAGGATAAGTGTCTTGCTCAATGCTTTGTGTGTTCCTGGGAATCAAAACTCTCCTCATCTGGACTTTCTTTCATTTCTAAATCAGGGAGAGAAGCAGAGTAATAGAGACCTGGGCCAGGGACAGAATGGATTCTTTAGGGGCATTATGAGATAACGGCACTGGGCACAGGCATTTTAAGTAAAAATGGAAGTGGCTAAAAGTGTTTATACATGCCTTGTTTATTAGATTCTGTCTTCTTGGAGTGATGGCGTCTCACTGATGATTAACTCTTACTTCAGATTCACTTTCTATTTTTCTCCCGTGTAGCTGGACAGAACTCAGGGGCTTCTTTCCTGCATACCCCTCTAGCTCCCAGAGACAGCCCAGCCAGCTTACAGAAAACTCAACAGAAAGCACACCTGCATGGAATAGTTTACACTATTGTTCAAAGCCTGAGGGAAAAATGCCTTCTTTCTCAGCATACTTTTTCTGGGTTCTTCTCTCTTTCAGAGTGCTACAGCCTAGGGGCCAAGGTTAGGGTCTGAGCTGAGGGAAATGGGGTCAAGAGAACTGTTCATCCTCTGTCAGGGAGAGGGGTGATGGACTCAGGCTTGTCTTTAGCCTAAAGGAGAACTTCACTTTTTAAATATAACAAACTTGCTATGAATAGGAGCTGCGTATGTATTTGGGTCCAAGCCTTTACTTTAAATTTTGGGTGTCCTTCTTTTCCTCTTTGTTTATGAATGTGTACATGAACACACATACACACACACACGATTAGAATACATAAGAGACTCGTTGTGTTGGATCAGGCTATGAAAGGCAGCCAGTAGTGGCTCTCTCTCTCCTTCTTGGACATAATATTAATATCACATAACTTTCTCTCATAGTATTTATCATTTTCTCTCTTGTTTTACCCTTGCACATATTCAAGTTATCTTCTTCATTAGGCGAAAAGCTATTTGGAGGCTGAATCTATGATTTACCTTTAATTCTCAATAGTGCCTTCACATAATAGCCACTCAAACATGTATTGATTGATTAACTAATACTCCCATAGCAACATTTAGACAAGCACTAAGGAAATATTTATGAGAAACTGACAAGTGGTTCTTTGATTGGGCAACTTTTGATTAGATATCTATAGAGACAGAGATTAGAGTTGATGTCCTAGTAACTACCTGCATTTTTCAAAAAACATTTTACATTGAAAATTAGCCACACACAAAAGTGAGTAAAAGAGTATAGTGAGCCTGATCTACTCATCACTCAGCTTCAACAATTATCTACACATAAACAATCTTATTTTATCTATACTCAATCTCCATAAATGCAGATTAGTTTGAAGCAAATCCAAAACATCATTTCATTTTAGCTGTAAATATTTCAGCGTTCTCAATGCATCTTAAATGCTATGCTGCATATCTCTGTTGGGTCACTATGCAATCTTCTGAAATGATTACATATAATGTGTGCTTGAGTGTTAATTGGGTGAGTGTTATAAAGTTGCCTTAGGAACATTTAGAAACCTACTGTGAACCCCTTGGTGAGGCAATTAAGATTGTGATGACTTAGCTGTACAAGAAGACATGAAAGAAAAGCTAAGAATCCAAAAAATTGTTGTTTTTTCTTTGTCCTGTTTGTTCCTTGTCACACTGATTTGAGTGCCAGCATCCCAAAGTGGAATCAATTTTCCAGACCAAGCTCAAGTTTAGCAATATATTATGATGGTAAACATACCAGATGACACCTATTCTTGGGTCTGCCATAGGCACCACTTTCAACATCTGGAATGGTTAAAGAATAACCCCCAGAAACCACAGTGAAAAGCCAAGTAGAGACAGGATCACAAATTCATGTGTCCTTATGTACAGCAATCTGTCAACCAGCCAGCATAGCAGGGCTCTCTGTTACTCAGCTCAGCTGGACCATGACTTTTGTTTTTTTATTCTTCAGATGGAGTCTCACTCTGTCACTCAGGCTAGAGTGCAGTGGGGTGATCTCGGCTCACTGCAACTTCCACCTCCTGGGTTCAAACGATTCTCCTGCCTCAGCCACCCAAATAGCTGGGATTACAGGCATGCACCACTATGCCTATTTAATTTTTGTATTTTTTTTTTTTTTTTTTTTTAGTAGAGACAGGGTGTCACCATGTTGGCCAGGCTGATCTTGAACTCCTGAACTCAAATGACCCACCTATCTCGGCCTCCCAAAGTGCTGAGATTATAGGCATGAGCCACCCTACCCAGCAAGATTATGACATTTTCTAAGCAACTCCTGACTAGTCAGTTAAAAATCTCTTTAAAGGCATATTTGCATCTCCACAACATTTAGCAGAGTGCTTTTACAGGTGCACAGTAGGTACTTAGTATCTATTTACGGAATTCAATAGTGAGTGTGAGCAAAAGTAGAATAGCACTTAGATATCAGGGCAGCAATAGCTACCTTAAGGAGTATCATGAAATATTGCTAAACTGTTTATTTATAAACAAAAACTAACAGAAGCAGAAATCTATTTTTGACACATAGCAAACAGCAAAAATGGATGACTGTGCTTTACTATTACATAGTCAAAAATATGTATGTACTCTGAATCGTTTTACATAAGACAGGTGCATTTGAGATGTGTAATGGGTACACAGTGGCAGGAGCATGCCTGGCTCATAAGCAGTCTGTGGAAATCACATTAATGAATTCCTTCCAGCAGAGGCACTGATATAAATAGATTCAACTCCCACTGGGGAATTGATTTTTGGCAGCAAGTATCCATCCAAGGGTCACATTACCATTCACAATATTGTGCTGACAGGGAATGGGGAGTTTGATAAAGATTTGTGATACGGAAAAGTTCTCTGTGATCCTGTTGTCCCAAAGTAGCTATGTAAATGATCATCATATAGATTTTCGAAGGCTTCAAAATTAATGGAATTATTTAGGCATTGTTAAGAATGTAGGCAGACAGTGTTAAGATACTTGATAAATACACATAAATCCTGTCCATCAATCATTTTTCTTTCATGTGGGCTAAAAGGGATGTTAAATAACCATATTACTAATAGCTAAAGAAACACTTATTATTGCAAAGTAGAGCTTCAGTTATAGGCCAACTTGGAGTATATGACTTAGACTAGAGGTTTAAGTTGAACTTCCTCCCCCATCCACCCTCTTCCCATCCCCTTCTAGAACTTGGGACTAGTATATTTTCCTGTGCCTATACACAGAGAAGGATGGACAGTCCTACATGGGCTGTATGAAATCTGTGAGTGAGAAAGGGTCAGGTCTCTGAGAGGATGTTCCAACTTCTCTCACTAATCCTGCTGTAAGGAGCAGAAGAGCAGTTTTAGAGGGGGAGGACTCACAGGTCCATGTCTCGTAAGGGACAAGGACTTTACCCTAGAGTAACCATGACCAATAAATACCTCTGTTTCTAACCAATATGATTAGCAACTCTTTCTATTTTGTGGAGGAGAGTTGCCAGGGAAGTGGACAGAGACAAGAAGGGTGAATATATGAATGTAGCTTCCTCTTTATTATTTATTAGTAGTTAATAGTTATGTCACATTAAAGCATTGGCTGCAAGAAATATTAGTATTTATCCATGTTCCCTAACTTATTGGTACAAATAAAATCACAGAACAGCCATACTTAAATTTTATTGGTTAACTGCTTATACCTGTTAATACAAAACCTCCATTCCCCTGATCATTGTCTCTAAGTATTTTTGTAAGCAGCTAAATCATGTGTGTGGCACTCCTTCAGCATCTATCCGTCTATATTGTCACTCAACAAGGGGCTACATCAGCTTTTCCTGCTTCCTTGTCAGACATGATTCCCTCTTAATGTCTGTTTGTGTTCTAAAGGTGTCAGCATTTCCTGGTACTTTGCAGCGCAGTGAGGAAGAAAGGCTATTTTCTCTTAGATTCACACTGTACTAGCGGCCCAAGTCAATGCTGCTTGGCCACACATCGTTCATCAAATGAGTGTCTCCATAAAACTCTCTTAAACTAGGACCCAAACATGTGTCCAGGCTCATTGAGGTATTGGTTGAAGTAACAGCCATCGTTTAGTGTCAAGGTAAAGAATCACTTTACCTCTTTTGACACTAAGGTTTTCTAACTTGATAAAGGTTGTCACCTGCTGCTGCTTTTCCTTTTGGAGAGAACTTTCTAAAGTGGATTCCATTTGCCTTCTGAAAACAGGTTTCTGTTGGGTCACATCTACTTGAAGCTCAGCAGTGTCCAAAGCTTGTTCCTTCCTTGAGTATTCTCAGGCCCACTAAAAATGGCCTTATTATGGCCTCTCCTGCCTAATGTGCCCAGATTCTCAATCCAAAATTAGACTCAGTTGACATCACTGTAGGTGACTACTCCTCTGTTTCAGACCTGTCACTCAAACATCCAACACACCTGACTTTGACCCATAGATTTCTCAGGGTTCCACTTGCACATCCAATTCAGCCCATGTGGCTTGTTTCTGTCTGCCTGTCTCTTGTGTTTTTCTTTTTAACTTTTATTTTAGGTTTGAGGGTTTGTTGACAAAGCCCCATGCCACATGTTTACCTATGTAACAAAATAATTGTGGTTTTTGCATTGTTGAAGTTTGCCATGTGATATTGGAATACATTCTTAAACGAAGTTGTGTTATATTAATATATCATTTTAATGCACATTTCTCACTTTTTTTTGCTAATTGTTTGCTACTTGCTGTTTATGTTTATTTTAGACTATGGAAATGATGTTAGACAAAAAGCAAAATCAAGCAATTTTCTTATTTGAGTTCAAAATGGGTAATAAAGCAACGGAGACTACTTGCAACATCGACAATGTGTTTGGCCCACGAACTGCTGACAAATGTACAGTCCAGTGGTGGTTCAAGAAGTTTTGCAAAGGAGACAAGAGCTTTGACAATAAGGAGTATTGTGACCAACCATTGGAAACTGACCATGACCAATTGAGAGCAATCATCGAAGCTGATCCTTTTATGACTATAGGAGAAGTTGCTGGAGAACTCAGTGTCAACCATTCTATGGTCATTTGGCATTTGAAGCAAATTGGAAAGAGGAAAAATCTTGATAAGTGGGTGCCTCATGAACTGAGCAAAGAAAAAAGTCATCATTTTGAAGTGTCATCTCTTATTCTATGCAAAAACAAACCATTTCTGGGACTGGATTGTGATGTGCAACAAAAAGAGGATTTTATACAGTGATCAGTGATAACCAGCTCAGTGGTCGGACCTAGAAGAAGTTCCAAAGCGCTTCTCAAAGCCAAACTTGCATCCAAAAAAAAAAAAAAAAAAAAAAAAAAAAATTCCCGGTCATTGTTTGGTGGTCTGCTGCCAGTCTGATCTGCTACAGCTTTCTGAATCCTGATGAAACCATTATATCTGAGAATTATGCTCAGCAAATCAATGAGCAATGCCTGAAGCTCAGTTCTTCTCCATGACGATGCCAGACCACATGTCGCACAACCAACGTTTCAAAAGTTGAATGAATTGGGTTACGAAGTTTTGCCTCATCTGCCATATTCACCTGCCCTCTTGCCAACCAACTACCACTTCCTCAAGCATCTTGACAACTTTTTGCAGGGAAAGAGCTTCCACAACCAGCAAGGTGAAGAAAATGCTTTCCAAGAGTTCATCGAGTCCTGAAGCACAGATTTTTACACTATAGGAATAAACAAACTTATTTCTCATTAGTAAAAATGTGTTGATTATAAGGGTTGCTATTTTGATTAATAAAGATGTGTTTGAGCCAAGTTAAAATGATGTAAAATTCACGGTCTGAAACCACAATTACTTTTGCACCAATCTCATATTTCATCGTCCACGTATTAAGCCCAGTACCCAATAGTTATCTTTCTACTCCTCTGCCTCCCTCTTCCCTCCCCGCTTAAGTAGGCCTCAGTGTCTGTTGTTTCCTTCTTTGTGTTCATAAGATCTTATTATTTAGTTCCCACTTATAAGTGAGAACATATGGTATTTGGTTTACTGTTCCTATGTTAGTTTGCTAAGGATGATAGCCTCTATCTAGCTCCATTCATGCTCCCGCAAAAGACATGATTTTTTTTTTTTTTTTTTTGAGATGGAGTCTCCCTCTGTCGCCCAGGCTGGAGTACAGTGGCATGATCTCAGCTCACTGCAACCTCCCCCTCCCAGGTTCAAGCGATTCTCCTGCCTCGGCCTCCCGAGAAACTGGGATTACAGGTGTTTGCCACCATGCCTGGCTAATTTTTGTATTTTTAGTAGAGATGGGGTTTCACCATGTTAGTCAGGCTGGTCTTGAACTCCTGACCTCAGATGATCTGCCCGCCTCGACCTCCCAAAGTGCTGGGATTACAGGCGTGAACCACCGTGTCTGGCCTACATGATCTCTTTCTCTTTTATGGCTGCATAGTATTCCATGGTATATATGTACCACATTTTCTTTATCCAATCTGTCATTGATGGACATTTAGGTTGATTTCATGTCTTTGCTATTGTAAATAGTACTTCAATAAACGTATGTGTGCATGTGTCGTTATAGTAGAATGATTTATAATCCTCTGGATAAATACCCAGTAATGGGATTGCTGGGTCAAATAGTAGTTCTGCTTTTAGCTTTTTGAGGAATCACCATACTGCTTTCCACAATGTTTGAACTAATTTATGCTCCCACCAACAGTGTATAAGTGTTCCTTTTCTACACAACTTCACCAACTTTCCACAATGTTTGAACTAATTTACACTCCCACCAACAGTGTATAAGTGTTCCTTTTCTACTCAACTTCTCCAGCATCTGCTATTTTTTTTGACTTTTTAAATTGCCATTTTGACTGGTGTGAGATGGTATCTCATTGTGGTTTTGATTTTCATTTCTTTAATGATTAGTGATAAAGCTTTTTTTCATATGCTTGCTGGCCACATGTATGTCTTCTTTCAAGAAGTGTCTGTTCATATCCTTTGCCACTTTTTAATAGAGATTTTTTTTTTCTTGCAAAGTTGTTTACGTTCCTTATAGACGTTGGATACTAGACCTCTGTCAGATGGATAAATTGCAAATATTTTCTCCCACTCTGTAGTTGTCTGTTTACTCTGTTGATACTTTTTCTTTTGCTATGCAGCAGCTCTTAAGTTGAATTAGATGCTACTTGTCAATGTTTGCTTTTGTTGCAATTGCTTTTGCTGTCTTTGTCATGAAACCTTTGCCCGTTCCTATATCCAGGGTGATATTGCCTAGGCTGCATTCCAGGGTTTTGGGTTTTACATTTAAGTCTTTAATCCACCTTGAGTTTATTTTTGTTTATGGTGTAAGGAAGGGTCCAGCTTCAGTCTTCTGCATATGGCTAGCCAGTTATCGTAGCTCTATGTATTGAATAGGGAATCTTTTCCCCCTGCTTGTTTTCATCAACTTTGTTGAAGGTCAGATGGTCATAGATGTGCGGCCTCATTTCTGGGCTTCTATTCTGTTCCATTGGCCTATGTGTCTGTTTTTGTACTACTACCATGTTGTTTCAGTTACTGTAGCCTTGTGGTATGATTTGAAGTTGGGTAACCTGATGTCTCCAGCTTTGTTCTTTTTGCTTAGGATTGCCTTAGCTATTTGGGCTCTTTTTTGGTTCCATATGAATTTTATATACTTCCAGCTTTTGACCATTCAGTTTAATGGCCTTGGGTTTGTTATAAATGGCTCTTATTATTTTGTTCTTAAAACTTAAAATTTATCTTAAACTAGGTATGTTCCTTCAACACCTGGTTTATCGACAGTTTTTAAGATGAAGGGATGTTAAATTTTATCTAAGACCTTTTCTGTGTCTATTTTGATAAACATGTGGCTTTTGTCTTTAGTTACATGATGAATCACACTAATTGATTTGCATATGTCAAACCAGCTTTGCATCCTGGGGATGAAGCCTACTTGACTATGGTGGATTAACTTTTTCATATGCTGCTGGATTCGGTTTGTGAGTACTTTGTTGAGAATTTTTGCATTGATGTTCATCAAGGATATTGACCTGAAGTTTTCCTTTTTTTTTTCTTTTTCATTTTTTCTCTGCCAGGTTTTGGTATCAAGATGATGCTGGCCTCATAGAATGAGTTGGAGAGGAGTGCCTCCTCCTCAACTTTTTGGAATAGTTTCTATAGGAATGGTACCAGCTCTTCTTTGTACATCTGGTAGAATTCAGTTGTGAATCATCTCTTATAAAATTATGAGATAATTATAACATTAGAATCTCTTTTTGGAAATGTCTGAAATATTAACAAGTTTTGAAACTCATCAACTAATGCACTCTAAAATGTATTTGAAGTAATTATAATTTTTTCACCAGATGCTTATTATATACAAAAAATGATTATATAAAATAAAATTTTCTATTTATTTTAGTGTTTGTCAACTTAATAATATATACTTATTTATATATTAAGCTTACATTTTTGTATTTATATATTATTTACTTATTTATCACATATATTTATTTAGTGTTTGTTTAGGGATTGTAAAATTGGCATCTGTTTATAGATGATGAACTCAATAATCTTTAGCTCCTTTTGTGGCCTGAGGACTCTGTTTATTTTCTTAGAACCTTGTCCCTAGCTTCTTCCTATTCTTATTTCCAAGCTAAAATGATGGGATTAAATTGGCCAGAAACTCTTAGCTCATTTGGAAAATTTTGATAACGGGAAGCTTTTAAGTTGTAAAAATGTACACTTTCATATAAGAGTAAAAGTGTTTGAAGTTTTTCAAATTGAATATTGATCATGTAATTGAGAATGCTTGCTGTAACATTTTTTATAAAATTGCATGCTTTTTATTTTAATAGTAAGAATCTAGATTTTGGCCACGTGTTCTCTTTGTCATGGGGATTTAGAGCATTCTAAATCTATCTGAATTTAAGGAATATAATCCTGAAAGGAGCAAAAGAGTTAGAAAATAGATTCTTAAAATCCACAACTGTAATGCAGAAAAGTATTTTGAAGAAGTGCTATTACATGGGAGAAAAAGTGTTATAGGCAGTGCTTTGAAGAAGTGAAATGTAAGCAGTTGTTTCTGCCTTTTTATAAACATTTGTCTCACACTGGAGATGTAACTCAGGCAGGAGTGTGCAGCGCCACTTAAGAAACAGATGGCTATCCTAATAGCTATCCTGAGAATGGGCTGGATTTAGGAAACATGAAAGCTGCAGAGAGGGGCCTGGCAGAGCTCTATTTTGAGTCTACAATGTAAACGCTAAACTATGTAGTGAATCACAGGCTTCTGGATGGCCAATAAAGGCAGTTGAAATCATAGACTTGGAATTAGTAAGATCTAGTGGATGGAAGAGAGAAGAGCTAGGGTCTATTTTTTACCCCCCTCTGGAACAATAAGTACTTAAGGGGATAGCTGAGTTTTATTATTCCTTTCTGGAACAAGGAAGTTATAATGTGCAGATTCCTAAGTTTGTCCATCTGAAACATTTGGATTAAATGCTTCCTATAGTATAAAGACATTGTAGAAGTGTAGAGTAACGTGAACATGAGAAAATGCCAGAATTGTAGAGCTGGAAGACATTGGAGATTCTAGTCCAAATGCCTTCACCCAATGGAGGCCTAAAATATCAAGGCCATTCTGCAAGTGGTAGAGTTGGGTCTAATGCTCAAGTTATTTTCTCTGTGACATCTTACTAAACAGAGGAAATGATGACCAGAAAATATCACCTATATTACTATATATCAATGTAGACAAAAGGTCGTTATAACTTTGTGGCCAGTTTCCTGAAGTTAATGAAGGAAATTATTTCCTTCAGTGAACTTATATTATAGGCAGTAAAAAAAAAAAGTCAGGAGAATATGAAGGCTATATGTTTGCCTCTGAACATCATATAATCAATGATATCTGGAAGCATATCAGAGTGAAGAGGCTAAGGGTATAAGCTTTGGAACTAGATCGATCTACTTGGGTTCAAGGCCTGCTTCTAGCTTGGTTCAAGAACTTTCTAATTTGACTGGTTTTGGCAATTTAACCATTTTTGCTGAATGAAATGGGTAATAATAAAGACACTTATCTCATTTGTTAATCATTAGATGCGTAAATATATGTAAAGCGTCTGGCACAGAGTAGCTAGCACCTTATGAGTTCAAAAATACTAGTTATTATGGTCTTAATTTAAAAAACAAATCCCATAAAGAAGACAAAACAAGACAAAATAAAGCAAGCAAACAAAGAAATAAATAAGAGCAATTCAAGTGTGGTATGATATATGCTATGGTAGAGAATTACGGAATCGTAGAGTAGAGGCATTCTAATACAGGCCTGGAGCAAGGGATTCAAAACTCGAATCGTAATCTACATGTATTTTAATTGATTCATCTTCTAATGTTTAACTCATCAAACCCACTCCTATGGTCTCAAATTTTTATCTCTTCCGGTATTTCTTATCTCAGTGGTTGTTTACGTCGGAAACATAAAACTCATGCTAGACATATTGCATTTCTTACCTCCTGACTTAAAACCTTTCAGCAGGGCTAATAGTGTTTGGGCAGGGGCTAAACTCTTTATCCTAGTAATCACAGCCTGTCAATTACCATAGTCTCAATTTTCATTATTCTCCATACATTTTGTCTTAAGTTCATTCATTCAAATCTTTTGCAGTTTCGATTCATGGCATTCTTTCAGCAGGCTATGTTTTGAAGGCTGGACTTTCTAAAGTATAATTTTTGGTCTTCCCGATTCTTCTCTCACTCTCTCCTATCTACTCTTTTATGATTTTTCCTCCTCATCAGAGAAATCTTGCAGAGAAAGAAATGAATGTTTTGGGGAGTGGTATTAGAAGGAAACCAGGCTACCCTTCAAAAAAATCATCCCTCCCTATTGGAAGATTTGTTGACAAAGAGGAAATAAAGACTAGTTTGTGTCCTGTAATTACATTGCTGATTGCATCATGAATTCATACAGGAAAGTATATTTTACTTTTTGGAAGGAAGGAGATGGTGCAAATGAATTAGAGGGTTAGATGCAGAGTGAAAGATTTGTCAAGTGGCAAAAGGCCACTAGGAGTTGAGTATTTAGCAGAAATCTTGTGTCAACAGCTCTCTAAGACAAGCAACCAAAGAAAATTCCTGTGTAAGATAGATACAAAATAACATTGGATAAAATAAAATAAAAATGTTGGTGTTCCAACTTATTTCCCCACCTTCAATCGTTGAATATATTTAAGAAATATAACATCTATTTTTTTCCACATATATAAAACTGATTATCAAATGGATTATTGATTATGATACTTATGAGTAGTTTCATCAGTTTTCAAAATGTTAATATTAAAAAAAGCTTGAGCTGTAATCTGGAGAATCTAAAATATGTGATGATGATCCATTCCTGTGAAGATATCATATTGTGTAACCATAATATCTATGCTGTGACATCTTCTATACCATCCCCATATCTGCATAAAAGGAAGCCCAGCTGTATAACATTTTGAAAGAACTAGTCAAATCAGGCTGAGTGGGGTGGCTCACGCCTGTAACCTCAGCACTTTGGGAGGCCAAGGCAGGCAGATCATGAGGTCAGGAAATCAATACCATCCTGGCCAACATGGTGAAACCCCTCTCTACAAAAAATACAAAAATTATCTGGTCGTGGTGATGCATGCTTACATTCCCAGCTACTTGGGAGGCTGAGGCAGGAGAATCACTTGAACTGGGAGGTGGAGGTTGCAGTGAGCTGAGATGGTGCCACTGCACACTCCAGCCTGGGCAACAGAGCGAGACTCCATCTCAAAAAAAAAAAAAGTCAAATCAAAGCCAAAATGACACCACTTGCTTTACATGTTATAGATGAGAAAACCAAAATGGTTGACTGAAATCTGCTTTTCCAAATGGTGGAGGTAGCGGCTTTAGAGTCATTACATCTTTGCCCTGGGTTATGGCACCATCTGCACTGTTTCTGGTCACCTCCCACACAGGATGTGGCTCCTGCTAGAGGTTCCCAAGGTTTACGCCTTAACTCACCATCTATTGCCACTTATTCACTGTGGTCCTCTTGGGTCCTGAGCTCTTCCTCCTTTTCTTTAGACTTATCCCGTGAATGTGGAAACTGCCGTGCCTCTTCTAAAACTGAACCTCAGTCTCTTCCTTGAATGAGAATCTGCATTTGCTCTCTGAGAGTCTGTCATTGCATCCAGGCTAGGCCTGAGCCCCATAACTATGTTGGGGTGACAGTATATCCTTGCTGTTAGAATTCCCGATTGCTGTTGTTGTGTTTTTTTTTTTTTCTTGAGACGGAGTCTTGTTCAGTTGCCCAGGCTGGAGTGCAGTGGAGCAATCTCGGCTCACTGCAACCTCCATCTGCCAGGTTCAAGCCATTCTCCTGCCTCAGCCTCTTGAGCAGCTGTGACTACAGGCACGGGCCACCACCCCTGCTAATTTTTGTATTTTTAGTAGAGATGAGGTTTCACCATATTGACCAGGATGGTCTCAATCTCTTGACCTCGTGATCCACCTGCCTCAGCCTCCCAAAGTGCTGGGATTATAGGCCTGAGCCACCGTGCCCAGCCTCTGATTGTTTCATACTTTGTGTAAGCCACTCACTGACCTTTCTCATTTAAGCTTCTCCTGTACTCTTACAGCATATCTTGTACACTGGCACCAAAACCCTACACACACACACACACAAACACACACACACACACACACACACACACACACTCTGTCTTTTTAAAAAATATTCTTTTGTAAACTTTTTCTTCAAACTGTTCCTTCTGTCTGGAAAACTTCTGCCCATAAATAATTTCTACTGATTAATAGATCAAAGGCCATCTCTCTGTGAATCCTTCCTGGATTCCCTCAGTTGAATGTGGATATGCTATGTTCCCACTGAGAGGTGAAGCCAACTGGACTTACTAGGTTGAGTGGGGACTTAGAGAACTTTTCTTTCTAGCTAGAGGATTGTAAATGCACCAATCAGCGCTCTGTGTCTAGCTAAAGGATTGTAAATGCAACAATCAGCACTCTGTAAAAACGCACCAATCAGCACTCTGTGTCTAGCTAAAGGATTGTAAATGCATCAATCAGTAGTCTGCAAAAGAGACCAATCAGCGCTCTGTAAAATGGACCAATTAGCAGCATGTGGCCAGGGCCAAATAAGGGAATAAAAGCTGGCCACCAGAGCGAGCAGGGCAACCGGCTTGGGTCCCCTTCCACCTTGTAGAGGGTTTGTTGTTTCATGCTTCACAGTAAATCTTGTTGCTGCTCACTCTTTGGGTCTGCACTACCTTTATGAGCTGTGACACTCACGTGAGGGTCTGCGGCTTCATTCATGAAGTCAGGGAGACCATGAACCCACCCGGAGGAACAAACAACTCTGGATGTGCCACCTTTAAGAACTGTAACACTCACTGCGAAGGTCCACAGCTTCATTCTTGAAGTCAGTGAGACCATGAACCCACCAGAAGGAAAAAACAAAAAACTCCGGATCACATCTGAACATCTGAGGGAACAAACTCTTGACACACCATCTTTAAGAGCTGTAACACTCACCGCGAAGGTCCGCGGCCTCATTCTTGAAGTCAGTCAGACCAAGAACCCATCGGAAGGAATAAATTCTGGACACACCACCACCCATCCATGAGTCTCATCTCCCATCACACAGTGTATGGATCTCTATTATCATGTTTCTGAAAGGCTGCTTTGTAATATTTTCCTGATTGTATTATGACTGTAGGTGTTTGACTCCCTAACCAAGATATGATTCTGAAGGGCTGAGAGTATGCCATTTATTTTTATGTCCCCATAGAACCTAACATGGTGCTTTGAAGGCCACTGTCATTCAGAAAATATCCATGGAATTTAATACAAGCAGGGAACAAAATATGGCTAATTAATCCAATTGGATGATTGATGTTAACAGACATTACTTGCTGAACAATGAGTACTCAGAGAGCTGTGGGTGACTATTTTACAACCATATTTTAGAACATTGGTTTCAGAATTTTTTTTTTTTTTTTTGAGATGGAGTCTCTCTCTGTCATCCAGGTTGGAGTGCAGTGGTGCGATCTCGGCTCACTGCAAGCTCTGCCTCCTCGGTTCATGCCATTCTCCTGCCTCAGCCTCCCAAGTAGCTGGGACTACAGGCACCCACCACCACGCCTGGCTAATTTTTTTTGGTATTTTTTAGTAGAGATGGGGTTTCACCATGTTAGCCAGGATGGTCTCGATCTCCTGACCTTGTGATCCGCCCGCCTTGGCCTCCCAAAGTGCTGGGATTACAGGCGCCAGCCACGGCGCCCGACCGGTTTCAGATGTTTTGAGGTGAATAGATGGCTAGAAATGTTACGGCTTATAATTCAGGCACGTAGTTTAAAAATTTAATATCACCTCCTCTCTTTTTGTCTTAGTATTAAAGATTTCAAATTCTAACAAAATAGCCTTCTCATCAGTTTTCAAACATACTTGGGCTGACAGAAACTTGTGTTTTTTATTCTTTAAAATTTAACATTCATAAGATATTATTTGAGTATAACTTTACATCTTAGAACACTTTAAAACTATGAAACTGGAAATCATTTCCCAAGGGAAAAGTGAAATGGTATTCTTTGTGACTGCTTCAAAATCTAGGGCCCAATGAGTTAGTAGATTCTAAACTTGGCAAGCCAATGTCTACTATTCCTAGTGGGAAATATTTTGCTTTTAACTTCCTTTGGAAAATCTCCCAAGCTCAATGGGAAATAAACATACTCCAAGAATCAAGGCTCCTTTTAGAAATTCAATTAAAAAAAAGTTTTTTTTTCAGGGATTCTGGCTCTGGTTCTTTTTTAATTTTTTTCCCCTTGTAATCAACATTTCATCCTTTTCTTGTCTGCTGCCAAAACCAGCCTTTTCCTGGGCTCCTAGAAATCTGAAACATTTTGGCAGGCTAANAATGTCTACTATTCCTAGTGGGAAATATTTTGCTTTTAACTTCCTTTGGAAAATCTCCCAAGCTCAATGGGAAATAAACATACTCCAAGAATCAAGGCTCCTTTTAGAAATTCAATTAAAAAAAAGTTTTTTTTTCAGGGATTCTGGCTCTGGTTCTTTTTTAATTTTTTTCCCCTTGTAATCAACATTTCATCCTTTTCTTGTCTGCTGCCAAAACCAGCCTTTTCCTGGGCTCCTAGAAATCTGAAACATTTTGGCAGGCTAAAGAGGAAAATGGGTGGGAGAAACTCTCAAAGAGGGTAAATGAGTAATGATGTTTCCACTTCCCAATATTCTTGGCCAGATTGTTTTCTATGTGGGGAAGAAAACCTCTGGAATCACTTCAAGTACTCCATGGAGATTCATGGAGCTGGATTTGCAGGGCTGGACTCACTAAATCAACAAATATTTAGCATGTTCTGGGAGCATTAGTGCATATCAAACTTTTAAAAACTCAGTCCATACTCCTAAAAAGCTGAGATTGAGTGGCAGAGATAAAATGCTTGCCATGTTTAATGGCAATATAACAAACGAAAGCACCTCTGAAAAGCACATGGTCAGTTGCCGGATGCATGGTAAAACCAGTAAAAGAAGAACTTGGAGAATAAGGGGATATTTGTAGACTTCATGGTAGTATGAGGGTGATCTGAATTTCCAGAGTCCTTGGAGAGGAAATTGAAGTGTTAGAATGTATCACAGAAGATGGATATTTTGCTGGGTTTTGGAGGATTATTAGTAATAACTATTTTTTTCTGCCCACAATGTGTCCAACACTGAGTTACTTGCTTTGCATGTATTCCCTTTAGTTCTAACACTATGCAATGTGGGTCTTACAGGATTTTATTAATGTCTCTCTTTCGTTGGCCTGGAAGTTCCATGAGGACAGAGATGGATTTATCTGCCTTTGGTCCCCTTGTATCCTTAAGCCTAGTGCAATCTTTGGCAGATGGGAAGTACCTAATAATTATTTGTGGAGTACAGATGAGGGTCTGAGACTGAGGGTCTGAGGTTAAATAACTTGCCCAAGGTCACAGTGCCAATAAATGACAAAGCTGGCATTTGCATCTCAGTCTATGTGGCTGCAAATCCTAAGGCCTCTTGTGATATAATGCTCTGAAGTGATGGATAAGATTTAAATATCTGGAGAAAAATGAGATGGGCAAGTCTGGTTGGAAAATAAGCACAAAGCAGATTATGGAGATAACAAAGGCTGATTTAGCTATGGGAGATGTAGGAAAACTAGAAAAACAAGTTGGAGTCAGAATATGTAAAACTGTATATAAGGCTCAAAACTTTTCATTTTCTTTCAGTTAATGGAAAATAATAAAAGTTTTGTTTTAATTAGAGAAACATATGATAAAAATAACATTTTAAGCAAATTTATGCAGCAGCTGTGCAAAGGAGGCTTTGGAAGGAGGAGCAGCCGAAGTCTGAGGCCAGTGAGGAGACTGTTGCAGTACTCTTCGCAGAAACTCATAGTTACATGGTCAAGGATAACTGGGGCTCTCTTATAGGGAAATGGGTCCTTCATCAGATTAGTGCAAATGGAAATAATGGGAGTAGGCAAGAGATAACTTAAAGAAAAAATCCCCAGGTGTTCATGACAAGGTATGGACAATTAAAAAAATAGAAAATTTAAGGACAACTGGTTTGTTGTGAGCCTGTATAATCGGGCAAATAGCACTGTTGAGAAGGCAGAAAGAAATCAAGCAGAATTCAGTTTTAAACCTGTTCTAGTGGGATCATGAATGGCATGTCTAATAAGAATAAATTTAAATGTTCAGGACTGGTACTAAAATTAGATGTCAGAAATAGGATAGAGTTACAGAGCCAACGCATAGAGGGAATTACTTCAACCATAGCAGTGGATGAGGAGAAGCAAGGAGTGATGTTAAAGAGAAGCTCCGTTTAACAAAAGTTGAATTGCTTCTTTTGGTAAAGTTTGTATTTAAATGTAGCATAGTATGATGTTCAAATTTTAAGCAAAAAAAATTTTAGAAAGTGACACACTCACGTAACATAGAAAATTATGATGTAGAATACTACCACCATCTTGGGAGTTTTTCTCCTAATCCTCTTCCTGCAAAGATAGTCATTATTCTGATCTCTGTCACTAGAGATTATTTGAAACCTTGTATACTTGAAGTTGTCTAGCATCTACCCCTTCATGTCTGTCTTATTTGCTCAGTTTTATGACTGTGAGATGTTATCTTTTCTAATTTGACCCATGGGCTATTCAGAATGTGTTGCTTAATTTTTAACAAATTTAGAAATTTTCTAATTTGCTTTCTGTTATTGATTTTAGCTTAATCCCACAGAAACCAGAAAACATTCTTGGTATTATTTCAATCCTTTGAAATTTGTTACGACTTGCTTTATGGCCTAGGAAATTTTCTATTTTGGTAAACGTTCCAATGCCTTGGAAAAGAATATGGACTCTGGAATGTTGAATACAGTGTTCTATAAACATCAATTAGGTCAAGTTTGTTCATCATAGCGTTCAGACCTTCCACAATGCTTCTTTAATGCCGTTTTTGTTTTTTCAGTTAGTGAGAGAAGTATGTTACATTTTCCCACTATCATCATGAATTTGTTTAGTTCTGTTAGTTCTGTCTCTTTTTTTTTTTTTTTTTTTTTTTTTTTTTTTTTTTATTGATTTGGAAGCTTGTCAGGTGCAGATGTATTTAGGCTTGTTATATCTTTCTGTTAAAATGAGATTTTTCTACTGCAAAATATATCTACTGATCTTTAGTATCATTTCTTAAAGTTTGCTTTTTCTAATATCATTATGGCTCTGCAATTTCCTTTTCATTGGCGTTTTGTGATAAAGCATTTTTCTTTCCTTTTATTGTATTCTGTATCCTTATACATAAAGATATCTATTAAATTTTAAATTGTAGTCGTAGTTGGGGAAGCTAACATTTAAGGAGGAGGAGCAGGCAAACATAGGAAAGAGGCAGAAGAAAGAGAAAGAGAGCAGTAGGAGAAGAATAGGCTAGAAAGGAATTCATGAAACTACAAAATAATAATTTCAAGGAGGATGGATGATTAAGCCTGCACCACTATTTTAGCAGAGACACATGTCAAGTGCTGTAGAGATACTAGGTCAAATAGACATAAAGGAAAGCCCATTAGGTAGTAGTAATGCATTCATTCATTATTTTTTGAGTAATCTTATAGTAGATAACAGGAAGCAGGTTTAAAAAGATAGTGACAAGAAAATAGAAGCAGTAGATTGAGACATTATTTATGAAATTTAGCAGTAGAAAGAGTAATACTGTGCTTATATTTTCTGTAGAAAGCACTCTACCACTTTAGGCCTAATAAGGTTGCATCCTTTGGCCTTTCTAATAAGTTATTCAAGCATTCACCTGCCTTTTTAGTGGGTCCTTTGGTTCTTCCTTCCAAGTCAACATCCTCCTCTTCAATTTTACAGGACTCCCACGGGCTAACACAATCCATGCAGGGTGTCAGTCTACCCTGAGCTGTATGAACAGTCAGGTGCCACTGCTGTCTCTGACCCACAAGGTCAGGGGTGGAAGCTGCATCCTGCACAGTGTGACTTCTAGGGAAGGCTCCCTACAGGGGTGGTACTTGGCTGGTTCATCCCTGATTCCACTTGTTTCCCCCTTCCCCCCAAAGATAAAATAGTTTTCTGTTTTGCTTCAGAACACAGAGTATATGGTTAAATAAATTATGACTCAGCCATCCAGAGGAATTGTTTGCATCTGCAAAGAAAAAGAAATAGAATGAGCAAGCTGACTACTGACCTAGAAAGACCTGCAAGACATACTGGTACTGAAAAAAGGGAAGGTGCAGAACAATGGATATAGAATGCCGCGCTTTCCCTGGATAGGGGGATTACTTGCAGGCATTTCTAAAGGAGGTTGCCCTGGGTGATCTCGCACATCTGTTCCTCCCCTTCTGAGGGGCATTCCCGAAGTGATTCTAGGGTATGCATACATCGCTGGTTAGAAGAAGTCACCAGACTTCAGTCATCTCAACTTGGTGTTCCGATACCTCTTTTCATAGAGAAGAGAGAAATAGAAATTGTGTCCTGTGATTTATCCTTTTGCTAGGTGGCTATAATCAGCAAATAGATTTTAAATCTATGTCAGCTTGTGCCTACTTGAGTGCAGATGAGATTTATGGAACACATATAAAATGCTCTAAGGATAATTGGATAGGTTGTTGGAAAAAGTGAGGGGAGTTAGTTTTGAAGAAGAGGACAGACAACTCTTTATCCAAAACAGAAAGCAAAGAAGACTCACTCAGACCAAATGCAGCAGGTCCTACGTCATTTCATTCAACTTGTCTCCTTATAACCTGGATGAGAAAAACAAAATTAATTCCCATCTGGGGCCTCTATCTGTATGGAATCGACACATTCTCCACATGTCTGTGTGGGTTTCCTGTCATATCCCAAAGCTGGGCACGTTGGGTGAACTGGCGTGTCTAAATGGTCACCGTCTGAGTGAGTGTGGAATGCAATGGCATCATGTTTAGGCCTAGTCTGAGTGAGTCTGCAATGCAGTGGCATCATGTTTAGGCCTGGTTAGGCAGGAGAGAGCTGGGAGAGGCTCCAGCCACCCTCCATCCTGAACTGGAATAAGTAGGTTGAAAAATGAATGGATGAAAACAAATTACTGTAAAATACCAATTTGTAAAGTGGAAAATAATCATACAAATGCATGACAATAAACAACAAGGCAGGAAATCCCTCAGCGAGTCCACAACATTTATGATTCTTTTTGAACTTTGTGGTAGGTGGTAGGTGTTCCTGACAATTTTTACTGTGCAATTTTTTGTTCCTTGATTTAACCCACCTGCACTATGACCACAGTCACTCACTGACTCACCAAAAATTGGGTAAATAATTATTTTACTTGTTTTTATTCATCTTTCTTAAATGTAGCTTTCATTTATTTCCATGTTTAATATTATAAGTGTTTTGGTTCTTACTTAGAAGTGCCATAATATTTTTGTGACCAGAACTATGCCCTAGGATCTTGCCGTCTTTTATATCAATATGTCTATAGTAAAATTGGTTTTGTTGTACATCGTTTTATTTAAAAGTTGACATTCCCAAAAAGAACTCACTGTATTTAAAGTACATGAGGATGAATGGAAAATTCAGAGTTGATTATCTTAATTTTAGTGCTTTTCTTTTTTCTTTCTTTTTTTTTTTCAAGAGAGGGTCTTTCTCTGTCTGAAATTCTAAACACAGCTCACCGCAGCCTCAATCTCCTGGGCTCAAGTGATCCTCCCACCTAGGCCTCCTGAATAGCTGGGACTACATGAATGTGCCACCATGCCCAGTTAATTTTTCTTAAGTTTTTTTCTTTGTAGATATTGAGTCTCCCTATATTGCCCAGGCTGGTCTTGAACTCCTGGGCTCAAGTGATCCTCCTACCTCAGTCTCCCAAAGTGGTGGAATTACGAGTGCAAGACACTGCTCCCAGCCTTGATTTTCTTAATAAAAGATTACTAGTAAAGCATTTAATTGTGATTTCTCTCTTGACACTAGCATAAAGAATAAATGTTGTGCCTAAGTCTATATAGTAACTAAATATTACAAACAAACATTAGAACATGTCCACGAATTTATTTTGTTTTATTACATAAAATTTTAGAAAAATAAAAGAACAGAGTGATTAACCTTCGCTGATTCATCACTCAGTTTCAACAATTATAAGCATGAAGATGTGTCGTTCACCTATACACATTTTTGCAGATTATTTTGCAGCTAATCCCAGGCATCATATCATTTTATCCTTAAGTAATTTCAAATGGGATAAAGGAAAGAAACTATACTAAGGAATACATTCAACTTTATAGCCGCAAATTAAAAAATTTGAATTTAACAGATGATTTCTATCAGAATACAAATTATCAAAAATTGATCCAAGAAAATATAATACTCAAAGCAATTTCCATAGAAGATACAGGAATATCATTAAAAATTTCATCAAGACCAGATGGTCTTACTACTAAATTTTATCTGCAAAGTTAAAAAATGTTTAAAACATACATTGTTTTGTGTTACTTAAAATCTCCCAGGACATAGAAAAGAAGAAAATTTCCCTAATTAATTTAATTAAGATATTTATGACAAAATGAGAAATAATTGATATAAGCACAGGAAAGAAATTTTCTTTGTGCTGATGATACAAAGTCAAGATATTCTGTTTAAAATTTTAAAGTTAATACAAAATTTAATAAGTTGCATAGCACAATATAAATAAAAAATCAAGACTTTCTCTACTAGCTATACACACCTAGAGGTGGAATACAAAAAATTCTATTAAAATATAGATGAGCCGGGTGCAGTGGTTCACGCCTATAATCCCAGTACTTTGGGAGCCCGAGGCGGGCAGATCACCTGAGGTCAGGAGTTCGAGACGAGCCTGACCAACATGAAGAAGTCCCATCTCTACTAAAAATACAAAATTAGCTGGGTATGGTGGCACATGCCTGTAAGTCCCAGCTACTCAGGAGGCTGAGGCAGGAGAATTGCCTGAACCTGGGAGGCGAAGGTTGCAATGAGCCAAGATTGTGCCATTGCACTCCAGCCTGGACAACAAAAGTGAAACTCTGTCTCAAAAAAAAAAAAAGAGGAAAAAATATATAGATGAATACTATATAATAGATTTAACAAGAGAAGCACAGGATATATATGAAGAAACTATCACATCTTATTGACTTATGAAGAATATAAAAAAAAGATCCAAACAAATGAAAAGACACCCTGTTCTCGAATGGAAAGACTTAACATAAACAACAACAAATTTACAATTAGAAAAAATACAATTCAATAGGAAAGAGGCAAACAATATGAAAAATTTAATAGATGAGTAAACTCAATCAATGCAGGAAATGGGTACTCATGAATGACTGGTAGATATATGAATTGTTATAGCATTTGGGACAATGTATTTAGTGGAACCTCTTAAATTTAGACATACACATACCTTTCATCTCAGCAATTTCACACCTGTGAATTTAGCCCACAGAAATAAAAAAAATTAATAAAAAGACCAGCATATATGATATAGGAATGAGATATTTGTAGTGAGACTGCTTGAAATGGAAAAAAGAAAGAAAGAAAGAAAGAAAGAAAGAAAGAAAGAAAGAAAAGTGTGTTAATCTGTTCTCTCACTGCTAATAAAGACATGCCCAAGACTGGGTGATTTATAAAGTAAAGAGGTTTAATAGACTCAAAGTTCCACATGGCTGGGGAGGCCTCACAATCATGGCGGCAGGCAAATGAGGAGCAAAGTCACATCTTACATGGCAGCAGTCAAGAGAGCTTGTGCAGAGGAACTCCCATTTTTAAAACCATCAGATCTCATGCAATTTATTCACTAACCCAAAAATAGTATGGGAGAAACCAGCCCTGTGATTCAATTACCTCCCACTGTGTCCCTCCCATGATGTGAGAATTATGGAAGCTACAATTCAAGATGAGATTTGGGTGGGGACAGAGCCAAACTGTATCAAAAAGCTAATGCCCAGGAATAGAAGAATGTGTCAATGCATGAGTATAAAGTGTATATAATATACCATTTGGTAAAATCAGTAATGTATGTATATTTAATTGCATATAATAACATTATCACAAAGAAAATAAGAAAGAACAATAGATTATAAAAATGGGATGACTAGTTGGAAAGAAAATTATTATATTCTTATTGGGGGAAAGGCAAGGGAGGAACTATAAAAAATTTTAAGAGACTGCACTAAAATCTACACCAGTATGTGTAATGGACTATTTATGCATTTTTCTAAAAACAAATTTTATGCACACACATATGCATGTACATGCACATACACACACAATTTTTCAAAATTAAAAACACAAGACAAGTTTTCTAAGTACCTTGGAGTTTACTATTCAGGTTATAATATAAAGTAGAAATTGAACATACTGAATAAACCTGCTTAGTTTCACCTTACAAATTACCTTCTTATTTGATCATCAAAATTCTCATTAATAATTATTTTGAGAACATATTTTCTGAGTAGGCTATTGGTCAGAAATTTGGTTTATCCTGCACATTTTCTTCCTTGGAGGAGTTTTCATATAGAGAATGCATACAAGCCACGAACCATAAGATGCCATAATATTACTTAGAGCTAGGACGAGAAGTCATCCAATGATGAACTTTTTGGTTAAAGAAAATGTAGCTTAGACTAGAGGTTAAAGTGAGGTATTCTTCCTCCTATACTGAAAATCTAAATCTCAGAATGAAAATGCTGAGGGGTGCTTGTTGGAGGAGTGGGTTATGATCATGTAGGTAGAGTAGACTCTGGGATCCAGTTGCCCAACCAGCTTTTATGGAATAAGTCTACAGGCCAGTGTCACATCTACTCTCTGAGAATGGATATGGGGTGAATGGCATCCTCCTCCCAGCTTTGGGGAAAGCATAGTTCACATTTGCTAACTGCTTGAAAGAAGAAGCATTTGAGGAAGAGGTCACACCTCACCTAAGGGTAAGCAGAGAAAGAGGAAGTGCTTGTGCTAATTCTTGCTTTTGAGCTGCTGCAAGCCTCCAACAGTAAAACATAGCCCATGAACATCAAGTTCAGGATAATCAGATTAGTTATTCTTTTCTTCTGGAGGAGCAAAAAGGGCATCAGAGAGAGGAGCCAGAGACATTCCATCTCACACTCCTCGAAGAGAGAATCAAGGGAAGATACGCCTCTCTCTGCAGGCTGCCTGCAACTTGAAAAATTGTCCCTGACACTGTCAATGATATTTCATAAGAATGATAAGATCTCATTTCATAAGCATGATAACCATTAGGTGATAGTCTTCAAGCAATTTTGAAATGTCCACAGATAAAAGAAAAAAACATTTTCCACCTTGTTTTTGGTCATCTATTTACCTTAAATGTTTGATTTCAGTTATGCCAAAAAATGTGCAAGAAATGAGAACTCTTCAGGAATACTGCCAACAGTGTTAACTTGAAAGTCACATTTGATTATTTTGTAGACATAAGATTCTCTTTACATTGATGCAGGAGTTACAGACAAAAGAATTGCTATTATTATTGTTTAAATTGTGTAATTAGAAAAGATGGTTATATTGTGCTAATAGTTTGCGTTAACAACTTGGAACCAGTTTTAAAATGACTGGGATTGTTGTTTGCTTGGAAATAGCATTCCAACAGCTTGAGGGATTGAGTCTTGAAATTCTCAAAGGTTACAAAACTGTGCAGTAACACATATGAGGGTACATATTGGTAAATATGCACATTTATATCTGAACACTTTCAAGTTTGCTTTAATACTATTTTTTCTCTTAGTGTTAATGCAAATATGCATCTAAATATTTACCTAGTACTTACTATGCTTCTAGAATAATTCTCAGCTCTGGAGATTGACAAGTTAATGTCCCTATAGTTGATACATCTAAGGAATAAGTGCATGGCTTCATATAATTCACTTGTCCTGATTGTGGAAGAAAAAAGTAAGACTCATGTCTCAACAAGTGTCCGGTACTTTTATGGCATCCAAGTCACAGATCTGGGAGTTTTCGTGTGTTTCTCCTGACACTTTACCCTCCCTAGCTTGAACTACCCTGCAGTAGGCCACATACCTGTTTTTTTATCCCCAGTTTTGTCTTCCTGGCTATCTCCACTGCCCCTTCATTTGACATGTCACTTCCCACATTATAATTCCTCAATGAGTTAATATCCAGCCACACTCCAAGAGACATTCATAACTCCAGAATCCGAGTTATAAATACTGTCTCTCGATAAAAATCAGGGTCTTATGTTCCCCTAGTTCCTAAATCCTATCCAGTCTAATTGGTTGTATCTTCTTACACATCTCTTCCTCTTTCCCCGCTCCTACTTTAGTTGACTTGTTTCAGGCTCTCAACACTTTCTACTTGGATTATGATGAACAATCTCTTGCTTCCAGCCTTCCCCATTCCATGCCATTTAACCAATAGCTGATAGCGTGGCCTTATGAAACAAATTTGATCAAGTTGCTGCCTTAAAGGAAAGGCAGCAGCAACCATCAGCACCCGTTGGCGGTTCTCAGCAGCTTTCAGGATGAGGTCCACTTTTCCTTGCATGGCACCCTTAGGACTTGATCTGCCCTTAGCACTTGATCTGGCCCTTGCCTAACTCTCTGGTCTCGTCTTTTGCTGCTCTGCTTCTCCATCAGCCACAGTCAATTTCACTGTATTACCTGTGAGTTTCACAAGACCTTTTCCCTGCTTTCTTGGACTCCTGCAGTTTTGCTCTCTGGTTAGAATTCCCATCCTCTTTTTCTCCTCACAGTTATTTTGCTGGTTAACTCCTAGTTTTTTTAAAAACTTGTCTCATTTTTCTCCAGAAACCTTTTCCATTTTTATGAGAAGACCACAGCTTATTTATCATATGTACATCTTCAAGGTGCAGCAAGTTGCCCAGCACAGGCAGACCCGCCTAAAGGTAGTAATCTTCCTGACCTGAGACTCTTCAACAGACTCTTCATAGGATTCTGATGAAGAGCTTGTTTGGTTTTCTTCATATTATTATTTTTTGAGACTAAAATAAAAGTCGTTGAAGACTGAAGAGTGAGATCAAATCGTTCCCTAAATATTGGAATATGTTATCAATTAATTTGTTTGGAGTTATAGATTATTTAATTCCACTATAGTACTTTGATTGCAAAGTAACCAGAGATGTTGAACCAGTAGGTGATATTGAATTTCTTAAAAAACAGCATCTGTATTATTTTTACAGACTTTTGTCATAATCACCAGTGCCATCATGATGATAATTTTTTTCATCTATAGGTAGAGTTAGTCTGAGAATAGGCTTATTTCTGTTTTAAATGATAGCTTCATTTTGCTAAAATGCTTTTGATTAACTAATTTTAAGACTTTGCTACATGGTTTGTCAGGCCCTGGGTTTCTGGATGCATTCTATAATTAATGTAAACTTGGAGAATTTTGTTTTGTTTTGTTTTTAATGATCCAAATTTAAGTTGCTTTTAGTCATAGAATTTCTGTAAATACAAGCTTATGTCAGAAGAGGCCTTTATTTACTTCGTGATTCAACTCAGCATGTTTATTTAATATGCAATGATTCAGCTTACTGGCTCCTTTAGAAACTTGGAGTGTGTTCTCCTGATGGCTGAATAAGTTGATGGCTTTAATCTGAACTGTAAAGGCTCAGAGGGCATTTTTTCCTTGCAAATTTGCCTTTGGACTTTCTCTTTCTTTTCTGGTAGGAAAGTACTATTGTTTGACCATAGGGACAATCTCATGTAGTTTAGATTCCCCATACTTGCAGAATTAGAGTTTTTTTCTTCATTACAGGATGGTTTTTGGTGCTTTCAAATGGAAAAAGCAGAGTCATTCCAGGCACTGCAGAAATCTGTGCTGTTGATTTTTGTTTCCTTCCTGGACGTTCCAAAGGAAATACAAAAGAAGATACTGATATTAAACTGTTAGATCACAAACAACCAATGTACAATTAAATGAACCTAGATTATTTTTTCCAAAACCCAAACAAAAGGAAGATGAGCAGTACATAGTTCTTCTTTAGGCAAGACTGACTTGCACAGTCTGTACCCTGAATCACTACGCTTCCCACCTCAATTAGTCTGCATTTGCTCATTTTCCCACTCTAACATTTCTTAGTAGTAACCAGCTTCTCTCTATCTTCTCTTTGCTTTATATGGTCACTTTTCCTTTTGTGATCATCCCCCATATATCTCTTTTCTCAATTGGCACTCACTGCTGTCATTTATCCTCTCAAATCACCTGAACTCCTAGGTGTTGGGTGAACCTGTCCCTTAGGCTACGGTAGCTTGCAGAGAGTTGACTATCAGCCTCAAGGTTCACCATGCTGCTGGAGTTCCTTCCATTGCCTCCATCTTCCAGGCAGCTGGAAGTGGAAGGAGCAAGACATCTCACCACCAAGCCAGCTTTCTGTAAGTACCCTGCTTACCCTCTCTTACCAGAATTTCATCAAATGGCCACAGCTTTCTAATGATCATTTGTAAGGATAGCTATAAGAGAGGCTGTAAAATGCAATCTTTGTCCAGGGGCACTGCAACCCCAGTGAAAATGGATTTCTATTACTTAGAAGATGAGAATAGCTATTGGGTAGCAATGAGCCATCTCTGCTAAAACTCAGAGAAAACAAGCTAATTAGGAGTTCAAGAGTTCTTTTTTATGTCCTTCAAAACACATTTGTCTTGAGAAATAAGTCTAGGTTTTTAACCACTTTTTTGTTTCAAACATGAGTAGTAAGTTCATTTTATTGACTGTGAAAGTATATTGACATTCTTTCTATTTTGAAAGTTCGGCATCTTAGTGTGCTTTTGTTTTTTGTAACTGTTTCTGTGTATCTTTACTGGAGTCTTTAGCTTCCCCCTCTCTTTACTCCTCTTTTGAGATTCAGACTTACTCAACCAGAACAGCATTTTTGCTGGTTCTCCAACCATGTTGAGTTACATTCACTTCCAGATTCTTAAGTCATAGAATTATGAACCTTTTTATTTTTGACAAATGTCTTCTGTGAATGTTCGCGAGGACGTATCAGACCAGGAAGCATTTTTCTTTTCCTGCCAGTTTCTCGCCCCATTTTCCTTCAGTGTGATTTGCTGGGAGCTTCCATCCCTTTCTCCTAGGGCTGAGCACGGGACCCTGGTCTGGTTAGTGTGTTCTCCTTTCCTGTTCAGTGGTTGCTTCAGGGACAAACAAGTGACTCAACCAAAGTCTTTTGCTGAAACTCCTGCAACAGGGACTGTCTCTTTTTCTGAGATTGTTAAGGGGCCATCTCTAACTCCTCAAAGAGAGAGAAAAAGAACTTATGTTAGAATGAGACCAACGCAGAGGAAAACAAAGCTGATAGATGAATTAAGCAACTTTTCTGGGGACATCTTTGTAGAACTTGAATCTAACCTGCCTAATGCTGTATCACTCCTTGATTTTTGTGTTACATATGCCAATAAAGATCCCTTTCCCCCTTTAAGCCAGTTTCAGTAAATTTATGCAAATTACACCTGAATGAGTCTTCTCAGTTCAGTTTGGTAGCTTCTGGGCTCCTATTCATTCCACTAGCCAACTCCTTTTCCTTATTGAAGTGTACCAGCTTTATGAGATACACATGACCCTACATGTGCTAGATAAATTACATGAAATGGTATCAAATAATTCTATCATAAAACCTGCTGATGTCTGTTTAATGGTGCTACTGAGAAATAATCAGGTTCTATATTGACATGAAAGAAAGGAATTCGTTTCAACTGGAACGCAATGTCATCAGTTTCTCTGCTGTCACTCCTTAGCACACAAAGACTGCAGAGACAACTGACCAGACATATAATTGAGTACCAGAGAGAGGGAAAAGCAGAATGAGGCACAAATAAATGCATTTCAGAGAATGCAGGTATGTTCCCAGTTGTTCTTTGAACATTATTAATGCTATCAAAACATGTTTTCAAAATGTTTTGAAGAAAATTAAAATCTCTTTCAAAATCAGGGAATCATGCCTGTGTTCCATGAAACTTGACCTTTGAGCAATTATGGAAAGCAACAAGGAGTTTGTCAATATTAATAAGGATCTTGATATAGTTAACCTATAGTTAATTATTTGATCTAAAAAAACAAGGAACGTGGAGAAAGGGAAGCAAAACTAACATTTGTTGAGGTCAATTATGCACTAGTATGGTCTAGCTTTCTTTCATGCAGAATTTGATATTAAAGAAAGAAAGCAGAGGCATTTTCAAAGCCTTCAGTGTCTAAGGAACATGAATATGTAAGGAAAATGGTAATATAGTACCTGATACATAGGAAATATTCAATAAATTATAGCAACTATGGTTGTTGTTGATGATGATGATGACATGCAAATGCCTGGATAAGGTAAACCTTCCTGGAGCACTGAGGTTGGGGTTCTTAGTACCTGAACAAGGAGGCCAGGTACACATTGGCTCTTGTATTCTAATTGAGGGGAATAAAATATCTGCACCATTGTCTTCTAAGGGTAAATACTAAAATTAATATTCTGAAGTTTATAGTACAGTGAATCAGAATCCTTAACCATAGAGCAAAAGTCATTTGTATTTTTCACAAGCTCCCTAGGAGGTTCTTGATGTCCATTAAAATCTGAGAATCTTGGTCTGGGGGAAGGGGATTGACACTATGGGAAGGAGAGGATGTCACTCTATTTCATTGTCCCTTACTTTGCCTCTTTTTTTTAGAGTATAATTTTATTTTAGATTCAAGGGGGTACATGTGCAAGTTTTTACATGGATATATTGTGTGATGCTGAGGTTTGGGCTTCTAATAATCTCATTGCCCAAGTAGTGAATATAGTACCCAATAGGTAGCTTTTCAACCCTTATTCCTCTCGCTACCTCCCTACTTTTAAAATCTCCAGTGTCTGTGGTTCTTATCTTTGTGTCCATGAGTACCCAATATTCAGCTCCCACTCGTAAGTGCAAATATGTAGTATTTGTTTTCTGTTTCTGTATTAGTTTACTTAGGATAATAGTCTCCTGCTACATCAGTGTTGCTGTGAAGGACATGATTTCATTCTTTTTTATGGCTTTGCAGTATTCCATGGTATATATGCACCACATTTTCTTTATCCAATTGACCACTGCTGAGTACCTGGGTTGATTCCATATCTTTGCTATTGTGATAGTGTTGCAATAAACATATGAGTGTAAGTGTCTTTTTGGTAGAATGATTTATATTCCTTTGGATATATACCCAGTGATGAGATTGCTGCGTTACATGGCAATTCTGTTTTTAGTTCGCTGAGAAATCTCCAAAATGCTTTCCACAATGGCTGAGCTGATTTGCATTCTCAACAGTGTATTGTGTTTCCTTTTCGCCCCAACCTTACCAACATGTCATTTTCTGACGTTTTAATAATAGCCATTCGGACTGGTGTGAGATGGTAATCTCATTGTGGTTTTGATTTGCATCTGTCTGACAATTGGTGATTTTTGAGCACCTTAACTTTGAAAATCTTCTAAATTAATTTAACATCACCAGAAAATAATTTCAGAACAGTTTCAATCCAATATTACTGTTAAGTGTGACAAACATTTCTTTTCAATGAAAGCACAATCTCAATTTACTAAGCAACCATAACTATGTGGCAAACACACTATATTTTTAATGTGTGCCATATCCTGGGGGTTAAAGATTATATGTCTCAATTTAACTCATTTATTTACTTTCTTTTCCTTTTCTTTTCCTTCCCTTTCCGCCTCTCTTCTTTTCCATTCCCTCGCAGTCACTCCTTTTTTTTTTTTTTGAACCTTCCTTCCTGTTTTCCTCATGGTGCAGTGTTTCAGTGTGACCAGCAGAGGGCACTATGCTGCAGCAAGTCTGGGCATCAACTATCTAAAAGATAAATTGCTGATTGAATTCAAAGAAGACAGATTAAAACAAGCTCGTAAATGTTGTTAAATACATGAATACCTACTGAATTTTAATTATGGTGATTACATGGACCTACCATGATCACGTAGTTCATAAAACAAACTTTGCCTTAATAGCTGCACTTAAGATGCACTCTTTCCTTTATGAGAATTTAATTCTCTGAATTCGATACGTTTTTAAAATAAGACAAACTCAAACCAATGGCCAATGGATCTGCAGCCCCTCCTGAGGTCCTTGTTTTATGGGTCTGTTCTACTGTGTAATTGTTTAGTTTAACTTGATAAACATGTCAGTTTTCCCAGGATAATTAGGTGGATAAACAAAATGTTCAAAAAGAAATGGAGCCAATTAGACTTTTTTCAAAGACATACACACAAAAAAGCCTTTACAAATGAATGAACTTTTCCTTAGAGGTTTGATCTTAAATTAGAGTTCCTGGAATTTACAAGGGACCAAGGAGGCAGTTTTCCTAAATATAACGAAATCTTAATTATCTGGGGAGGACAGCAAATAAAACATACAAACTCTCACATGCTTTGAAATCATACTTGGGTTGGAAATGCACAGAGGCACCAGTTCAGTAAGAGCATAATTTTATCCCCACCTGCTCTTTTAAACACGTTGGGCAACCGGAAGAGAATGCTGTGTGACTTTGGGTAATTTTCTTGGAGCTAACTCAAAGTAGACAGATACCCAACTTATTTTTAATACTATTAAATAGGTGGCGGTACCTGTTGTGGACAGTTGTGTATTGTGCAGATGGAGACTTCGATAATTGTTTTGTCCTAGAATTAACAGTCCATTAGTATATTGGGTACTCTTTCTGTAGAACTTAATGGTGTTTTAAGAATCATATCACTTTATTTCTTCTTTTTAGTCATTGAAAATAGACTCTTATTTGGAGTGTAACATATGATCTGACTTCTCTATCCAGATTTTGTCTCGTGTTTTCTGCTACTTCTCTATAAACATAGTTTGGTCCTCAGGTGATGGTTTATTTTGCTATGATTCAAGACTTGGTTCTATTAGTACAGAATCCAGACATATATTTGTTTCTCTTTGAAAAATTTCATAATGTAACCCAGTGAATAAAATATTTACTAATATTGTTTTCTTTATCACTTCTTACCACAATTTTTACATTTTTCCTAATTATTATTCTTTTTTAATTTTGGAAAGCCACTCAAAATATCTTCAGAATTAACAAAATAAGTTTCTAAATTTAAGGATTCCCACTACTACCCCCTGATTATATAGTAATATTATATAGATGCTGCCACTTCTTCACACTTTATGCTTGTGTACTTCCTCTAAATTTCTGTATTTTTATGAGCTTCATTTGGGGTGGTAATAAAATATGATCCAGAACAAAAGCCCTTTTATTCCATAATTATAGCCTCTGTTTTTCTACATAGTTCTCTCAGGATTTCTTCACCTTGCTCCTAGGCTTGTCTGAATTTCTAACTGCTTTTTCTACTGGTTGTCTCAAAGTCTCAGTATAGTACTAAAGTGCTTTCTGTTTGTTGCTATATCCATTACCACTGACAACCTCAGAAATCTTTGTCTCTTGGGTGCCATAGCAATAGGCTTGACACAGCTACCCAGTGTCTTGTGAAATTAATTCGTCACACAGTTAGAAGAGTAAACTGTTGTTTGACATGTAGGAATTAATAAGTGGGTGGTGTACAAAGCCTTTTGTTTTTATTTATGGAGGGGACTTCAAAAGGGAAAAACTAGAAACATAGTCTAGGCTATGTATAAAAGGGAAAAACTAGGAACGTAGTCCAGGCTATGTACAGAAAAGATTGCTTGATAGTTGTTATGGGCTAATGCCTGAGAGTCCTCGTGTTTGAGACTGGTGTGTGCCGAGTGTAATGATGTAATCTGAAGACAGGGTGGCCGCTTCTCTCAAAATGGTTTTATCCTAGTTTTACCTTTCTAGAGACCCATATCTACACTCAATATTGCAGTCCTTGAACCAGCAATCTAGGGACACATTTTCCAAAGAGTCCTTAAATGGTTTGATGGCTTTACAACGATTTTTTAAAATTTTACTTTTTTTTTTTGCTTGTCTTTAAAAAATGAAACAGTCATATTTTGAATAGAAATTTGAAAATAACAAGGTATCAATAAATAAATAAAAATCATCCTAAATAAAAAACAAGGAAAACCCAATACCCATTCAAGTTTGAAGATGTAAAAAAAAAAAAAAAAAAAAAAAAAAA
>NW_016809297.1:925827-963584 GCF_001698545.2 Rhinopithecus bieti | reverse complement strand
GTGTGTGTGTGTATATATATATATATATATATATATATGGATAGTTGGGTAGGCAGATGGGCAGAGACATTGTTATAAAAATGTGATCATACTATAGTGCTATTTTAAAATAAGGAGTTTACATTTAATTTCACTACAATTTAACAGAAGAAAGAAATGAAGGGAAACTGAAGAAAATGCTACACTTCAGATAAAGTTTCTTTACTGTAAAAGGTACTATGCTATAAAGAATCTCAGATTTTTAAAAATACATTTAAAAAACCTACCTATGGGCCAGGCGGCATGGCTCACGCCTGTAATCCCAGCACTATGGGAGGCTGAAGCAGGTGGATCATGAGGTCAAGAGATTGAGACCAGCCTGGCCAACATGGTGAAACCCCATCTCTACTAAAAATACAAAAATTAGCTGGGCGTGGTGGTGCAAGCCACCTGTAGTCCCAGCTACTTGGGAGGCTGAGGCAGGAGAATCACTTGAACCCTGGAGGCAGAGGTTGCAGTGAGCCTAGATCACACCACTGCACTCCAGCCTGGTGACAGTGAGACTCCATCTCAAAAAACAAAACAAAACAAAACAAACAATAAAACCACAATAAACAAAACAAAACTACCCGTGAAAGAAACTCAAATCAATTGGAAATTTCTTCTAAACTCTGGGCTTGATGAATCGATCTCAACTTTTCCTCTTATCTAAATTCTTGGAATGAATTCTTAACTAGATATGCATTAATATGAGCCTCTCCTTTTGCAAGAAAAAGTGCTAGTTGCATCACCTAGGAAAAAGGAGACAGACCTTTCCAGCATTATGAACAAGTACCCGGGTGTGAGTAACATTTCAGAGCCCATATCAGATAAGGGTAAACAGACTGTAATTCATTCTTTCCTCCCTCCATTGTCTTTCAAAGTAGTAGACACTCAATAAGGACTGAAATGGACTGAAGCCAGAGAGAGGTGATCTCTGGATTTTTCCTCCTATATTCCTTGTATTTGGCCTTTATCTGGCCTGTGGCTGAATTCAGGAATGACACAAGAAGTTGTGGTTTTCCTCATTGGATAGTGGTCATAGAGCCATACCGGTGACTTCTCCTAAGCTAAGTATAACTATGAGTTAAAGATCAACAAAGAAGAATATGGTTTCATCCAAAGACTTGTTGTCATCTGCGTAAACCCTCAGTGAGGGGGGCTAAGCAATTACCAGTAGTGAGAGGGCAGGGAAGAGAAGCACCTGGCTCCAATATTATCCAGGCAGCCCCTGAAATCTTGCAGCCAACCACTTCCCAAGCAATCTCTCAAAATAGAATCTACCAACAGAAAAGTCATCAGTTACCCTCTGGCTGTAGCAATTGGGTTCAGAAATCAAAGAATACCAGTCATGTTGCTACAGGATCTTGTACCCTTCCATGCTTGCTGGAGGAGGCAAGTGTGAACAATTTAGTATTTATGTCATCAGAGTTTTTCTGAGGAATATGTAATTTTTTATCAAACAGGTGGGAAATCCTAAGTGAAATCACTTTTTGTTTGTTGTTTTCCAAATAAGACTGTGAAATCCTCCAATTAAAATAAAAATCTCTGTTTGGCAAAGGGTTTATGAGACCAACCTCAGAAACCAAGCTTCCAATTCTGATGGCAACATTACTAAGCTTATTAAATTCATGATTTCATTAATAGTGAATTAAGATGTAAGCAAATGTCACGGGTGGAAAGACAGCGTGGTCTCTGTTATTTTGTATATGTATATATATATCCTTAATTACATTGTGTGGATAATTGCACAGGAACCATGCAGCAATGTCACCGAACAATGGCACGTTGTCCTTTCAAAACGAGGAAGTCAACAGTTTCCAATGTCGCCATCACAAGTTGAACTTATGGGGACATTAGGTCCTATGACTTTATCCGGAGAGTTGGATTCATCTCCTGCTAAATGGAAAAAACCTCAAAGTAGAAGAGAAGGTAGAAACTGAGTGATTTGCTTTCTTCCACATCTGTGATGTTCTCACTGTATCCTCCGTTGCACGTGTGTAGGAGGAATCAGAGCTGAAATTGGGACAAAGTCAAAATCTCTATTCAATCTTTAAGCACTTAACGAGTATTTATTGAGGAACCAGATGCTTCTCCAAGATAGTTCTCCCCAAGGATGAGAAATAAATGATCTCAACTGGTAGATTTTAAATTTTGTTAGGTGGCATTAGAGCAGCCCTTGGCCTAGAGCTATATTGTCCCCCTCTTGAGGTGATATCCTTCTGAATGCTCAATTTGATGTCCTGTGACTTATGAAGTTTCTCCACTTTGGCTGGTGGGAACCCAGCCTATTCCTGTCCCTGTGTGATCTTTGAATATTGATGCTGGAGGGGCTTCTTTTGCTAGACTTGCAGAGTTTTTCCTCAGTTGTGTGCTGATCAGAATTCAGCTGAAGGCTCAAAAGGGACCCTCTGCACACCCTTGTGTGTGGCTTTCTTTTGGGAATCTGCCTATGAACACTAGCTGTCTTGGCCTCCCAGCTCTGTTTCCTCAGCTCTGGGACTCTACCAGGCTCCTGGGTTTCTATTCCCCGAACTGTGACCTGGAAACTTTCTCCAAGTAGAAAGCTATGGCAACAACAGGGGCTTCAGTTCTTTTTTTGTTTCCCGTCTTTTCCTGTCCTATGTTGCCTGATGTCCAACGTCTGGAAATCACAGTTTCATATGTTATGTCCATATTTTTAGTTGTTTCTTGGGAGGGGATAAACCTAGTCCCTCTTACTCTGTCTTGTCTGGAAATAACCATGTCAGTTTTAAATTAGAAAACATTCTTTATTGCTGTCTCCATTAAAAATTGCCTGTGACTCCCAACAAATGTTATCTTTTACACTGGTGAGTTGGTTTACTATCTTTGGCTTTAGGGTAAGACGTTGTCAAGAGAGAGTGTCAAATGTCAGAGAGAGTTGGCAAGACTCCTTAATGGTACTACAGATGTCTCTGCAAAATTAATTAGTTACAGGTTGATCACTATGATAAATAGCTCCGGTATTGAGTTTCACTTCTCATTAAATAAAATAAAATTTAATTTTGCAGATAAAACATATAGACTTCATTTTATAAGGTCTCTTCCCTCTCTCTTCTCTCTTTTAGAATAGCCACATCTCTAGAGCACACAATGATCACATATTCCCAGAGGTTACTTTTAGGATATGTAATCATTAGCAGATCTGTGAGTGTAAATGCAGGCCACTTTATTCTAGGCTTGTGTTTTGCTTATCCAGTTTATTTTTATTTTTATGTTTCACCTTATCCAGTTTAATAACAAGTCCTGGATCATATACTACATATCTAGAAGAAATTAGAGTAGTATCTTTACAGATAGATGCTGAGACAATAAAATTGAATAGACTTTATGCTTTCTTTAACTTTCCTGTTTGATTCCATTGAAAGCTCTTTTAAGATGAGTTAAACTTAAAACTTATTGGTGGCAAGTGAATATGTTGTGTGTGTCCGTGTGTGTGTACAATGTGTTGAAAATGAAAACACGACTGGCACAGATGATATGAGTGGGAACACTGCAAATTTGGTGATGTCCTAAGAATTTTAGAAGAAAAAGACTTCTCACAAACAAAGCACTCAACTATACAAAGTAAGGATGTGTGTTAGTTTCTAGAAAAGTTATAAGAAAATAGGAGATATGTCATATTATTGCTACATCTTTCACATAAAGATACTTTCAATGATCTTTTTTTAAAGTTTATTTTTTATTGTATAGATTTAAGGCGTACAACATTAAGCCTTTTAAACAAAGCTTAAACAGGCTGTCATTTTGGGAAACAGAAAATACAAATATGAAGAAACGGTAGGTTAAAAAATATACTTTGGGATGATGTTAGGAGTCAGGGGACCAGATACAATGGCTCAATATCTTAAAAAGTCACTTACCTTGTGGCAATCCTGCTATAATCTCCCTAGAAATTTGGCAAAGTGTCTCTTCATAAGCATTTGTTTTTAATTTAATAGGTCTCCAAATTACTTAGGAGAATCAGATCATATTTTGGTTAACCTTGATGTTAACTATGATAAAGCCATTTGGTACTTATTTTATATCTAAAAGATGGAATTTTTTTTTAACTACCTCTCCTCTTTACAAGTCAGTACATTATTTCTTTTTTCTTACAGTTAATCTGAAATTTATTCTGTTTTATAAACCTATGCCAAGTAACCCCACTAATAGCAATGTGTTAATTTTTTTTCTAATTATTGCAGTATTTATAGCTAATGTTATCCAGTTACATATATTGGACTGGATACTACCTTGCTTATGTATGATACTTAAGTTTTGTCAAGTCATTTACAAGGTTCTTGACACAGAGTCCCTATGGTTTTCTTCTATATATTTTTCTTCTTTCTGTTAGCCCACTGCTAAGTTGAGAGTAGATGCTTGATAATTTGTTGTCTTGAAATCAATTCTAATAATTTAAAAGTAGATATAAACCCCTTCCCTCTCTATTATTACCACCTTAATCCCTTCAACAGTTCAGAAAAATAAGACAGGAAATAATTGCTTGTGAAGGGCCACACAAGAAGTTAGGTATAAAACTACAGTTGGACCTCAGACTTTCAAACCCATAATTCTAAACTCAGAACAAAAGGCCACACAGCCTTCATCTGTATAATTAGATTAAGAAAGCACTCAGAAAAGCAAAGCTGCTCTTGTGCTGAAGGAAAGTTTGTGACTGTGTGTTCTTTGCAGAAAGTAAAGACTATGGATCTCATTAAAATGTCCCCATCCTCAGGATGCTGAAGATACTATCAGTATAAACATTATTGAAGGGGAACATATATTCTGGGTCTGGGAGACAAATCCCGTCTGGTCTACCTTGGATGGAAGGCTCCCCTACTCTGTAGTGGTTGGTTGTTTTGTTGTGTGTGGACAGCTGAGAGTCATTTCCTCATCTTCATTCCAAGCGAAGCTGAACACTCCCTTTTCATTTTTGAAAAGTAATCTGTGTGAGAAGGCAGCCAGCATGTTTACCCACTGGGCTTGGAGCCAGCCTTCTTCCCCTGGTCCTTCCTCTCTCTGTTTCTCAATCTCTCCTGCTCTAAGATGGCCAGATATGAAAAGTTGCCAATCGGGATGCCAGAACATCAAAGAGATCTCTTATGAGAGCACACAAAGTCCCATTTGTTCAGCACTTGAACGGAGATGCCAGCAGCTTCCAGGCAGAGAGAATCGAAGGTTTTTCTTCGCTTGACTTCTCTCTCGCGCCATCTAGCTGATGGAGAATCCTTTCATTTCTTCCCGTGGCTGGACCAAAGTGAGAATGACTGTGAATAGAAGTGCCTTTTCAGTCTTCACTTGTCTCCATTTTTAAAAGGACAAATAAGGCCATCTCTGCTTCTGAAATTAATTGTTAGGATTTCTTTAAAAAATTCTTTTTGTTATTAATAACCCTGACATATTGGATTCTAGATTTAAGGGGTGAACATGGTATTGGTACCTGGTAATATGGAGTGGTCTGATTTTTATGTGTCTTAAAAGTATTTTATCAGTGTCCCTCCCAACCATAAATTCTCCCTTGGATGTTTCACATGAAGCATACAATTCTCGTTATAATCCTTGAGATTCTACTCTTACTGCTCCTTCTGTGGCAAAACTTACTTTCAGAACTGAATAGTGCTGGGAGTATAGTGTTAAGTGGTTGGCAGTTATTTGATACTGGGTGAATGTGTCTTAGATTTGTTTCAAATTACAGATTTTGAGGACAGATATGGTGGGGTTAGAAAATGTAAGGATATTTGTAGGTAAGAAGGAAATCCATCTAAAAACAGAAAAAGTACTAGATTGGAAGACTTCTAATCAGGGCCAGGATTAAGTGAGCGTGTGTGTGTGTGTGTGTGTGTGTGTGTGTGTGTGTATGTGTATGTGTGTGTGTCGATATTAGTGGTAAAAGCACTTAACCTGAGATCTACCCTCTTAATTTTTAAGTGTATGATACAATATTGTTAACCATAGGCACAGTGTTGTACGGCACATCTCTAGAAAGTTTTCATCTTGCATAACTGAAACTTTGTATCTGTTGAACAACAACTCTTCTTTCCCCTAATCCTCAGCCCCTGACAGCCACCATTCTACTCTCTGCTTCTATGAGTTTGGTTATTTCAGATGCCTCATATAAATGGAATCATGCAGTGTTTGTCCTTCTGTGGCTGCTTTATTTCACCTGGCATAATGTCCTAGGGCATAGTATTTAAGGAGGCGTTTGTTCTCAGCCTCATGCGAGTGCAGGCTGCGCATCTGAGTTTGAGTGCCTGGTTACATTTTGCACCTTGAGAGACACTTTTGCCTCATCCTAGCATCAAGACCTGCTTCTGAGACAAAGAGCCACTTTCCACAACTTTCACCAAGACTATTTCTGCTTTCACAGAAGCAACTATGGGTGGGGCAATGTATGCTGGATGAGTGTGAGAAGAAATTTCATAAGTTATGTGAATTTAGGTGACTCTGACTACTTCCCCGAGCATAATTTTCACCCTGGAAACAGAGCTAATATTTATTATCTATTTTATCCATTGAGAACTGGGACGGGTCTGAGAGTTTGCCCTAATAATTGGTGCTAAGCTAAGAAATTAGCCTCTCACAGTTCTATGGATGCTGAAGGAAGACATGCAACTCCTGGGTCAGAAACACGAGGCTGTGTTACTCATAGCAGCCACAGTTGCTAGGTAGTAGCATTTGTAGTGTTCCCTTGAATTCTAGGTCCCACAGGGTGACATGAGGAGGGTCAAATACAAGCAATGAATTGTATTACATGAGATGAACCCAAAATTTAGGAACCAAAGTATTTTATAATTGGCAAATCAGAAAGCCCAGCCTTGCACTGCAGAGGGATATTATTTTTCATAGACTGGACAGTAAGCATGCTTATTCCTTGCTCTGGGGGGATTCCTAGCATATTTGCCCCCAGAATTCCTTCCTTCCTTCCTTCCTTCCTTCCTTCCTTCCTTCCTTCCTTCCTTCCTTCCTTCCCTCCTTCCCTCCTTCCCTCCTTCCCTCCTTCCCTCCTTCCCTCTTTCTTTTGAGTTTCACTCTTGTAGCCCAGGAAGGAGTGCAGTGGCATGATTTCGGCTCACTGCAACCTCCGCCTCCCAGGTTCAAGCAATTCTCATACCTGATCCTCCCAGGTAGCTGGGATTATAGGCTCCAACCACCATGCCTGACTAATGTTTTTGTATTTTTTAGTAGAGATGGGGTTTCACTATGTTGACCAGGCTGGTCTTGAACTCTTGACCTCAGGTGATCCACCTGCCTCGTTATTCCGAAGTGCTGGGATTACAGGCATGATCTACTGCGCTTGGCCGAATTTTATTTTATGTGAGAGAAAAACAAACCCTATGTTGTTTAGACTCTGTTATGTTGAGATGTTTTATTTATACACAAACTGGATCCTAACAAATACAGAATTTGGCATCTGGAGGTGGGGTGCAATAACAGAACTCAACAGCATGTGCCCCGGCCTAGTTGTGAGGAGGCATTTAGGTAGTGGGTACTCAGATAGCAAAGGCTGGACAACGAATAACTCTTAATATGGCACAGGAAAATATCTGGTCACATGGTCACTTTTTATCCTGTGGAAGTCAAACCACATATGAATTAGAGTGAAAGCAAAAGGGAAGGAAATGGTAGGAAAACATCAGAATGTTGGTGGGTGTTGTGTACCTTTTGCCATTTTTAGCAAAGTCCTGTAGGAGTGAGAGAGGAGCTCGGACTACAGTATGCCAGACAGGAAACACATTGGTTTCTACAGAGGCTGTCTCTGAGAGTATCCTGTGGCATAAATTGCCTATGTGTCCTGTGATTTGAGGTGCTGAAATTTTGAAAAAGTCTTCTTTTTCCGTAGCTCAAATCAGAGCACTTGTAGGTGATGGAAGCTGCATAGCCCTCCTTGGTAGGAGATAACACAGTGCCTGCAAGAGCTATAGCAAGCAAGCAAGCAAGCAAGCAAGCAAGCAAGCAAGCAAGCAAGTGCTCTCTGCAGACAATGGGAGCTAGACTGAAAGTATTAACTTGGGGTTCTTATTTTCCCATCCAAGCCTGTTTTATCAAATAGTGTCTTAGTGGCTCCCACTCATTTGAGAGAGAGAGGGCAATAGATAATGAAGAGAAGATAGCAAATAAAAATGAGAGTTGCCGGGCTGAAAAACTTAGTACACACAAGATCTTGGTTACTTGTATGTGGAACTAACTGGAAACAAATAGAAGCCTACTAAGATTTGAAGAATGACATTGGCAAAGAGACCCCAAACTTGGTCTACAGTGCCCTGGGACAATTAAACCTTTTGAGTGGGCTTTGGGTCTCAGTTGGAAGGGAGCTGTGAAAACTGTGCAGGTCCCCAGTAGGTCATTCACTCCAGAACCTAATTCACTATGTCCATAGCTGATAGTGGACATAGAGAAGTCCTCCAGGAGAAAAGACCAAAGGGTCACAGAGAATGGCTCAGAGTGCTTTCCCAGAAGGCAGAAGCAGAGTCTACGAGAAGGGTAAACCAAGGAACCAACCTCACTGCTGGGGCTGGGCATCTTTCAACTCGATTGAATTATAAAATCCAGATGGATTTTATCATTGCTTCAGCCAGTGAGTGTGCTGTGTTGGTCATTCTTCCCATTTCCATCTGGGAGGCTTTATTGCTGTTGTGCTGTTCCTTTCCTGCCAGAGTGTAGCAAGTGTGCCTCAGGCAGGATTTTCTTGGTATTCAGATCACCAGATTATGACGGTCAATATTTTGACCTGACGGAGAGAACTGTACATCACGCTGAGATCCTGGACTTTGAGCTAAATGCAGTAACTGGGTACGATTTTGGTTCATGTCTGCTGGAGAGGAAGCGTGTTCTTTTGGTAGGAGAGGAATGCACATGGAAGGATTTGAATAACCAAAAGCGCAGAGTATCACAAAGACCGCTAATTACCTCAAGAAATCCATTGTTCTTCTCCTTCTCCATCATAAAACTGCAAATTCACTTTAAGGGCCTATTGACTCAGCTAAATGGTTATATTTCCCAGCATCTCTCGCATCCTTGTGCAGCTATGTCTCAAAGTCTGGCAAATAAGCAGTAAGAGGCAGTATTGTATTATACTTTTAAAAGGAAGGATTCAGATTCTTCGTTTTTTTTTCTCATCAGTCCTGCTTACTGGAATTGGGTGTAATGGGCTGAACACTCTAGATGCTATTTTGGATGGTGGAGATGAGGCTCCTCACTGTAGGGATATTGGAATGAAAAACTGTACAAGGTAAAACACTGATGAATTTGTGGATCCGCTAAGTCTGCATTGGGCTGCCAGCCTTCATACTTTCTTTATATGACAGAATAATGCCTTTTGTGTTTAAGCCTTTGTTAAGTTGGCTTTTCTTTCATATGCTGCTGAAAATAATTTTGACAATGTAAAACTCTATGCAAATATGGGGATATTCTTAACATTATGAGTCAAGAAATTTGTCAGAAAGAGTGGATGCATCAGTCTTTCTAACAGAAACAAAGTAAAAGTTATTCGTTAAAAGTAGCCTTGACAATGGGTTTAAAGAGTAGTTTTATTGTAGTGTGAATGCCTCCATACCCTGGACCATTCCTACGATTCTAAAATCTGAAGTCCATAAGGGCATAGTACCTTGTCATACTCACTGGGACCTATGAGGTATTAACAATTGCTACATCAGAGATCTTGCTGAAGGGATAGCAGTAGGCTCAATTATTTGTACCATATGATGCCACCTATTGCAACACAACTAATTAGACCAAAGGTGGGAAATTAACCAGTGCAGTCAATGCATAGACTGGTTAGTGGCCTATGATTGACATGTTCCGGTATGAAAAGAGGATCTAGGTCAATCAGCATCTCTATATCAGCAGTTTGAAGTAGAACATCAAGATAGATATCAGTTAGCAGTGGAAGCTAAAGCTAAAGTCAGCAGAAATGGTCAGAGTCAGACTATGATGACCATATGTAAGACAAAAGTAGAGGATGATAGAAACTATAAATGAACAGAAGCTTAGGTGAGTAAATGACATGAGGTAGAAAATGAGGATGCTGCTGAAAGTAGTACGAGAAGAAAGGATGAACACACAAAAAGTAGAGATGGAGAGGGAAACTAAGTCTTGCCATTGACAGAGATATTTGAATTTTGTTGCTGAGGTTCCTGCAGCTGTTGAGCAACCATTTTTGTTTCTATATGGCAAGGTAGGACTGAGTTATTGGGTTTTCTTTTTTCTTTATCTTTTGCACATCTCCCCTCTAATACATACTTATAATAACACATTACCCATTGCTGAAAACATAATATTTTTCTATCACCAGGAACGAACCTACCTAATTTTAAATTACTTGAATCCTATTTAACTTGTAAAAAGGACTGAATTGAGGCAATTTATCATATTAAACCCAATGTCATGCAACACACTTAAAATAAGGTTAAGTGGAATAGAAAGATAGTTATAGCAAGAAACTAAAAGGAGATACAATTTTTTTTATAATTTCAACTTTTATTTTAGATTCAGGATGTATATGGGCAGGTTTGTTACATAGGCATACTGCATGATGCTAAGGTTTGGGGTATGATGGATCCCATCACCCAGGTAGTGAGCATAGTACCCAAGAGTTTTTCAACCCATGCTCCCCCACTGCCCTCCTCTAGTAGTTTCCAGTGTCTGTTGTTGCCATCTTTATGTCTATGGGTACCCAGTGGTTGGTTCCCACTTATAAGTGCGAACATACAGTATTTGATTTTCTGTTCCTGCATTAATTCACTTAGGATAATGGCCTCCAACTACGTTCATGTGGCTGTGAAGGATGTGATTTTACTCTCCGTTATGGCTGCTTAGTATTCCATGGCATATATGTACCACTTTTTTTTTTTAATCCAATCCACCATTGATGGGCACCTGGATTGATTCCATATCTTTGCTATTGTGAATAGCTCTGTGATGAACATGAGTGTCTTTTTGGTAGAACAACTTATTTTCTTTTGGATATTGCATGAGTCCATTCTCATGCTGCTAATAAAGGCATACCCAAGACTGGGTAATTTATAAAGGAAAGAGGTTTAATTGACTCACAGTTCAGCGTGGCTGGGGAGGCCTTAGGACACAGTCATGGCAGAAAGGGAAGCAAACACGTCCTTCTTTACATGATGGCAGGAAGGAGAAGTATGAGAACCTAGCGAAGAGGGAAGCCCTGTATAAAACCATCAGATTGCATGAGAACTTACTATCTTGAGAATAGCATAGGGGAAACTGCCCCCATGATTCAATTACCTCCCACTTGGTCCCTCCTGTGACACATGGGGATTATGGAAACTACAATTCAAGATGAGATTTTGGTGGGGGCAAAAAAGCCAAACCATATCAGATATATACCCAGTAATGGGAATGCAAGGTCAATGGCAGTTCTGTTTTAAGTTCTTTGAGAAATCCCTAAACTGCTTTCCATGGTGGCTGAACTAATTTTCATTCCCACAGACAGTGTGTAAGTGTTCCCTTTTTCCCCCTGCAGCCTTGCCAGCATTTGTTATTTTCTGACTTTTTAGTAATAGCCATAGTGTAGATGGTATCTCACTCTGATTTTGATTTGCATTTTCCTGATAATTAGTGATGTGGAGCATTTATTCACATGTTTGTTGGCTGCTTGTATGTCTTCTTTTGAGAAGTGTCTGTTCATGTCTTTTGCCCACTTTTTAATAGGTTTGTTTTTTGTTGGTTGAATTAAGTTCCTTATAGATTCTGTATATTAGACCTTTGTGAGAGTTTGTAAATATTTTCTCCCGTTGTGTAGGTTGTCTATTATTTTACTGAGTTCCTTTTGCTGTGCAGAAGCTCTTTAGTTTTTCATTAGGTCTCACTTACCAGTTTTTGTTTTTGTTGCCATTGCTTTTGAGAACTTAGTCATATATCCTTTCCTAAAGTTGATGTCCAGAATGGTGTTTCCTAGGTTTTCTTCCAGGATTCTTAGAGTTTGAAGTCTTACATTTAAATCTTCAATCCATCTTGAGTTAATTTTTGTACATGGTGAAAGGCAGGGGTCCAGTTTTAGTCTTCAGCATATGGCTAGCCAGTTATCCCAGCACCATTTATGGAATAGTTCTTTCTCATTGCTTATTTTTGTTGACTTTGTTGAATTTCAGGTGCCTGTAGTTGTACATCTTTATTTCTGGGTTCTTTCTTCTGTTGCTTTGGCCTATGTGTCTGTTTTTGTACCAGTACCATGCTGTTTTGGTTACTGTGGCCTGATAGTATAGTGGAAGTTGGATAATGTGATGCCTCCAGCTTTGTTCTTTTTGCTTAGGATGGCTTAGGCTATTTGGGCTCTTTTTTGGTTCTATGCGAATTTTAAAATAGTTTTTTCTAATTCCGTGAAAAATGATGTTGATAGTTTGATAGAGTAGCATTGAATCTGTAGATTGCTTTGGGTGGTATGCCATTTTAATGATATTGAGTCTTCCAATCCAGGAGTATAGCATGTTTTTCCATTTGTTTATGTCATCTATTATTTCTTTCAGTAATGCTTTTGCAGTTCTCTTCGTAGAGATCTTTTACCTCCTTTGTTAGGTGTATTCCTAGGTAGTTTCATTTTTTGTGTGTGGCATTGTAAATGGGATTGCATTCTTGTTTTGGCTCTCAACTTGAACATTATTGGTGTGTAGAAATTCTACTGATTTTTGTACATCTTGAAATATTACTGAAGTTGTTTATTCGGTCCAGGAGCTCTTTGGGTTGGTCTTTAGGGTTTTCTAGGTATAAAATCATATTATCTGTGAAGGGAGGTAGTTTGGCTTCTTCTTTTCCTATGTAGAGGCCTTTTATTTGTTTCTCTTGCCTGATTACTCTGGCTAGAACTGTCAGTATTGTGTTGAATAGGAATAGTGAGAGTGGGCATCCATGTCTTGTCCCAGTTCTCAAGAGGAATTCTTGAAGCTTTTTTCTGTTCAGTATGCTATTGGCTGTGGGTTTGTCATAGATGGGTCTTATCATTATTTTGAGGCGTGTTCCTTTGATGCTTAGTTTGTTGAAGGGAGATAAAAACCCTAGTCATGAAAATAATAGTCCTTATTGAGCAGTTTCAGACTGGTGGTAAGCATTTTATGTGCATTATTTAATTATTATTGTCATTATGATTATCACATTTAGAGCAGTCTTATCATGTAGCTGTCTTTCTTACCCCCACTTCACAGATAAAAACATTGATGTTAAAAGGGTTAAATACTTGCCATGTCTATCAAATGGCAGATCTGGAGATTTGTGCTTCTTTGACCTTGAATCTACATTCTTAAGCACTATGTGTTAGTGACTGTATTTGCCTTGAAGCTTTCCAGTCACACTCCCCACTGATAAGTAGCTCCAAGCTGTGGCAAAGTATAAACAGTTAGCATCTGCAGGGATGCTGTTGATGAAGCTGGCAGCCCACGAGCCCTGTCACTTGGGACTTCAGGAAATGTCTTGGGTCTGCACTTGAGATGCCAATTCTTAGGAAATTTTGCAAGAGACAAATGGTCCCTTCAAAGAAATAGTTAGAAAATTCTCATTCCACACTCCCTTGACACCTAGGAACTTAAGGTGGAATTGAAACCATTGTGAACCTGAGAGGCTAGTTCTAGTCACCAACATGAACTCTGGGGCCCAGGCTATGCCACTTACTATGACCATGACTTTAGGCAAGTTGCTTAAGCTGTCTGCCCCTGTTTCCTCATCTATAAAATCCTTCAAATAGGATTTCATTATATTTTATAAGACCTATAAGTTTTAAATAATTTAATACAAGTAAAGCCCTTGAAAGAGTACATGGCAGATAGAAGAGCCCGATAAATGAGGGTTGTTATAATTACAGTTCTTTTCTTTTTCATTATATCCAGTTGACAGGTCTAGTGGACAGAAGACCACATCGAGTGCTGATAGAGCTATAATATGGGTTCTGGGAGTGTCAGGCTTCATTTTTACTCCTTCAGACCTGAATGATTGAATCTATTGATAAAGCTAGACCTATCTTACCCTAGCTCAAGTTCTTTGCCACAATCTTAATAACAACAGCTCAACTAACATCTCCTAAATGTTTAATAGAAGATGCTATATAATTGTGTGGAGATGTTATATAAGAGGAGATCTTATATAAATGCCAAGCACTTTAGTAAGCACTTTGTATAAATCATAACCTTTACAACAACCTGACAAGGTAGGTGCTATGGATATGCCCACTTCACAGGTAAGAAAAAATTAGAACTGTTTTAAAGTTATAGCATTGAAAAAAAGAGGTATTTACTCAATTAAACTGATTAAACTGTGTCTTGAGTTTCTGTGAAACCACCCAAGGAAGTTGTACTCTTTTTCTTTTCTTTCATTTCTCCTTTCCCTTTCTCTCCTCTCCTTTCTCTTTTCCTCTTTCCCTTCTCACCCCCTCCTCTCTGTTTCCCTCCCCTTTCCTTTCTTTTCCATTCTATTCCATTCCATTCCATTCCATTCCTTTCCATTCCATTCCATTCCACTCCACTCCACTCCACTCCACTCCATTCATCAGCTGAGAAGGGAACTGACAGTACAGATTGGTGTCGCAAGCATATCACAGAATGAAGAGCTGAATGAAAGTATATGCATTGGCACACAAAACCCAATTAGCTTGGAAACATTGGTGTTTACTGAAAGTATGATAGGTTAACACATTTCCTTCCTCCTTATACTGTTTGCCTCACTTGGGCCTTCACCATACCACTCAACCACGAAAGTCAACTCAGCTAAGTAGGAAGATTCCTAGAAGTGAATGTGACCAAACCAGGCAATGCACCCTGTATTTCCTCTTATTCACATCTTGCTAAAGATGAAGTAAACCTGGTCCCCATGCTTCCAGCACACCTCTTTTTTCACTGAAGATCATTATTGCTTCATTCCATAGATGTTATATAAGTAGAAATTTATAAAATGTAATTTTTTGTTACATGACTAAGCTTTTGTACACTCTCAAAATGAACACTTTTTTGACTTGTTTGTGATGTGTTTTTCTTAAACTTTTACTATAAAATTGTTGAAACACAAATATTTGAAAATTACTGAAATAGTTACCTGTATCTACCTAGGTTTCACACAACTACATACATACATGTATATTCACTTTTTTTTGCTTTTCCATGTGAAGATAAGTAAACATTGTGAAATTTACACCAAACTATGTCAACATAGATCTCACCAAAGTGATCATAATTTATTACAAAACCATTGTACCCTAACACACCTATAAAAATCTCGTGTCAGGTTCAATTCAAATTTTCACAATTATCACCAAAATGCTTTTACTATTTTGCTAAAAAGAAACAACAACAACAATGTCCAATCTAGGTTTACGCATTGCAATTAATTATGTATTTTTAGGTTCTTTTAATTTACAAAAAATTTCCTATAAAATATTTTAAAGTTGTCTACAACGAACTTAACTTTTTTGACGTATAGTTCTGTGACCTTTTTTTTTTTTTTTGAGACGGAGTCTGGCTCTGTCGCCCAGGCTGGAGTGCGGTGGCCAGATCTCAGCTCACTGCAAGCTCCACCTCCCAGGTTTACGCCATTCTCCTGCCTCCGCCTCCCAAGTAGCTGGGACTACAGGCGCCCGCCTCCTCGCCGGGCTAGTTTTTTGTATTCTTTAGTAGAGACGGGGTTTCACCGTATTAGCCAGGATGGTCTCCATCTCCTGACCTTGTGATCCACCTGTCTCGGCCTCCCAAAGTGCTGGGATTACAGGCTTGAGCCACCGCGCCCGGCCAAGTTCTGTGACTTTTAACACATGATGATTCATATAATCATCGCTACAGTCAGGACACAGTTTTATCACCTCAAAACATTTTTTCAGAAGTCCATTTTGCAGTCAATCCTTCCTTTTGCCCATAAACTCTGTCACCTGTTGATTCTGATAACACTATTATCTGGAGGTGACTGTGTCCTACTGTTTGGTTTTTACAGAACATCTCATAAATGGAATCATATAATATGTAATCTTTTGAAATTGATTTATTTCACTTACATAATGCATTTGCACTTTATTCATGTTTTTGTATGTATCAATGGTTTATTGCTTTTTTATATTCCATTATATAGATAGACTTCAATTTTAAATTATTTATTTTAATTAACATGATAATTGTACATATTTATGGGGTACATAGTGATGTTTTGATACATACAATGGATAGTGATGAGATCAGGGTAGTTAGCATATCTTTTATCTCAAACATTTATCATTTTTCTGTGTTGGGAACATTCAATATCCTTTCTTCTAGCTATTTGAAAATATATAGTATTGTTAACTATACTCATCCTACAGTGCTCTAAAACGCTAGAACTTGTTCCTCCTATTTAGCTGAAAATTTGTGTCCTTTCACAAATCTCTTCCTGTCCCCATTCTCCCTACACTTTCCAGCCTCTAATAACTTCTGTTAAGCTTTTTATTTCTATGAGATAAACTTTTTTTAGTTTCCACATACGAGTGAGAACATGTGGTGTTTAACTTTCTGTTCCTGGGTTATTTCACTTAACATAGAGTCCTAAAGTTCCATCCATGTTGCCATGAATGACAGGATTTTATTCTTTTTTGTGGCCCAATAGTATTCCATCTACAATTTTTAAAGATTCTTGTACTCATTGAAAAACATTTGGGTTGTTTCCAGTTTCTAGTGATTATGAATAATTCTCCTATAAACATTTATACATAAGTCTTTGTGTGAACATAACTTTTCATTTCTTCAGGGTAAATACCTAGATGTTGCTTGTTAGGTCATGTGGTAAATGTATGTTTAATTTTTCAAGCAACTTTCAAACAATTTGCCAAACAATTTTGCCTTTCCACCAGCAATATATGAGAGTTCCAGTTACTCAGTACTTGGCTTCAATTTGCACTTCCTTCGTAACTAATAATGTTGAATATCTTTTCATGTTTTTACTTGCTGTCTGTGTGTCTTCTTGGTGAAGTGTCTGTTCAGGTCTTTTGGCTATATTTTAATTGGTTTGTTTCAAATTGTCAAGTTTTGAGAGTTCTTGTTCTTATATATTCTAGATAAAAGTTCTTTTTCAGATATGTGACTTGTAAATATTTTCTGTCTGTTGTTTGTCTTTTTATTCTCCTACCAGGATATTTCACAGAGCTAAAGTTTTAATGTTTATGAAGTCCATTTTATCAATTATTTATTTTTTTTGATTGTGCTTTTATTGGTGTCTAAAAACACTTGGGCTAACCCAAAATTAAAAAGATTTTTCCCTGCTGGACACAGTGGCTCAAGTCTGTAATCCCAATACTTTGGGAGGCCAAGACAGGAGGATTGCTTGAGGCCAGGAGTTCGAGACCAGCCTAGGCAAGACAGTGAAACCCCATCTCCACTAAAAATACAAAAATTAGTCAGGCATGGTGGCACAGGCCTGTGGTCCCAGCTATTCAGAAGGCTGAGGTGGGAGGATTGCTTGAGCTTGGGAGGAGGAAGTTGCAGTGAGCCTGGGCAGCAGAGCAAGACCCTATCTCAAAAAAAAAATTTTATTTCGCTTTTTTCATTCTTATTTAATCTCTTGATAGTTTTAAATGGCATCATTTGACTTTCTCTTTTAACTATACAACAACTTATTATATTCTACTTTACTCTATATTTTATATAAATATAGTCATATATATTTATATTTTTTCTATATCTTTTATAGACACATTATTTCTACTTTGCCAGAACATATGATTTTACATGCTATTTTTTTTACCTATACTCTCAATTTTGTTTTATTCATAGATTTCTAGTTAAACATATTAAAAGTTCACTACCAGTATGTTTTCTTATTACTACTATTAATATTATTTATTGGTTGGATGAAGATCGTCCTCTAGAAGACTTCTTGTCAAAGGTTTATAGGTTCATTATTTCTTAAGTTTCTGTACTTTTAAGACTATTTTATTATAGTCTTGGTATTTCAATTTCAGCTTAGATACAAAATCTCTGGGTTTTTCTTTCTTTAAGTTTCTTGAAAATGTCACTGTATGGTTTTAAGTTGCTCTTGAGAATTATGGTTGACTTGTCTTACTCTTATACCTAATTTGTTCTTTTTTGTCTGGAGGGCCTGCTTGTGGATTTTGTTCTTTCTATTTTAAAATTCTGATATTTTCTAGGCTATTTCTCAAGTTCGATCATCCTCAGTAAAATTTTCCAGGTATATAGGAAGCCCTTTCAATGTATAGATTTAGATTTTCTTGGATTCTTGGTTTAAATATTAGCTCTGTTTCATTGTCTTGTTTTTCTTCTTCAGGGATTCCAAGTGTACCTATATTGAATATTTGTCTACCTTAGATTCCAACCTCCTTCTCTCTGACTTTTAAAAGTTCTTTATTTTCATTTTCTTGGCTTCTTTCTTGCATTTATTCATTAGTAATGTGTCACTTAAATCTATTTTCCTTTGGATACCTTATAATTTATTCTTCATTTTAGGGATGATTTGTCTGTGTAATTTCTTTCCTGAGATCTATCAACTCATTGCATTTCTTTATTTGTATATTTTTATGCTTACTTTTTGCATTTTTTATTAGAAATTATATACGTATATCTAAATGTTTATTTGAAGATATCTGATTAAGACTTGAGGTTATATTATAGTTTCTTCTGCTTTGTGGTTGTTTATGATGGAAATATTTTATGATATGTAATATCTTTTTTTTTTTTTTTTACAATAGCTTTGTATAAGGTTAATTTGTTTTGCTTCTATTCTTACGCATTTTGTTGATTGGCTTTTTAGGTCGAGCATTTTCTCTTCAGTGAGTGTAATAAAGTTAAATATCATTAATAGATGATTTTGTTGGTAATGAGTGGTGGTAGATGGGAAATAAGAAGGGTCTACATGTACTGTGATAGTTTTTATTTCTGCATGCTCCTTAATTTTTCCTACTTGCTTCCTGCTTTCACTTCATTGCCAGTCTATGACTGGTATTTCCTCTTCTCTATTTTTTCCCTTTCCCCCAGAATCAATGCTTCAATGTTGCCAATTTCCAACTCACTCAGTTTTAAACCCCTTCCCCGTAGCTGTTGCTGTGAATTTTCCAGTTCCAGACCTGTGTTCACTATTTTGGCATTTAACGTTGGACTTGTGATTTTGTCTTTGCTTTATTTAAAAGTCCCCTGATATTTTTTTCTTTTGCACCAAGTGTTTAAAGGCTTTCTACCCTACCTTTCCCAATCAGTGAAGATCTGCTGGAATTGTTTGTGTCTTTATATGAAGGGAAATTGAAGTTTATAGTACTCTTGATCTCTTAGTAATGCTGAAAATATGGGTCAAGTGTCATTTGATTTGAGCTCCTTTTTCTTTTCTTGCCTCTTCCTCCCCTTCTCCTCCTCATTCTTGGAAATTGTGTGGAGAGATTTAGATTCAGGCAGCCACTCCTATGGCCAATTGGAATGCCTACTTTCACATTTAATTTACACTTTGTCTGGATTATTAGTTGGTTGTTGGAAACCATTTTCTTTTATCGTTTTGACATCTACAGCTGATATTGAAAACTTAAAAGTCATTCTCATTCTTGGTCTTTTTATGTGACATATTTTTTTTCTCTGAAAACTTTTAGTATTTCCCCTTTTCCCAAAGTGGTTGCATTTTCCAGGTGGATATCCTGCTGTGAGTTCCTTTTTCACTGGAGCATCTTGATCTGAAAACATGCATCCTTCAATTCTGGAATAATTTTTAGAATTATTTCATTGATAATTTCATCTGTTTATTTGTATACCCTCCTCACTGAATCATTTTTCACCTGTTGGACATCATAAATAAGTTCTTTAGGTTGGTTTTTCTCTTCTTTGGCCTCCTTTTCTTCTCTCTCTCTTTCTCTCTACCTCTCTTTCTCTCCATTCTCTCACTTCATTCCTCTCTCCTTCCACTTTCTAATGTTTTCTTTAATTTTAAGTTTTCTATTTTTACCATCACATTTTAAATTTTAAGAGATAATTTGGATTTTCCCTTCTATTGCTATTTTAAAATAAAATTTTGTTCTTGTTTGTAGATATATCTTCCTTCATTTTTCTGAGTAATAATGAATTTTGTAAAATTTTTACTCTCTACGTTGTCATAATGACCTCCATTTGGGGTTGGGTTGCTTTCCTTTTTGTTTTTCATGTTAGAGTTTTGCCTAAAGTGTAGTCATCTTTGGTTTGGCTGTTTATGTTAACAAGTGTATCATTAAGGAGCTGATTGCAAGCCGGAGGCAATTTCTTGAGACTTGTTGAATGTAGGCTTCTCAGTAGGAGGGTATAATTTGGTTATTTTTGTTGAGGAAATACCTGATAATATAATCATTAAGGTTCTTTGGGGGGATAGTTGGATTCCTGAGAGAAAAATTTTCCAATGCCCCACTGTACAGCCAAAAAATGAATAATTGAAACTGACTTTGTCCAACTATGGCCTGTGGGCCACATGTGGCCCAGAATGGCTTTGAATGCAGCCCAACACAAATTTGTAAATTTTCTTAAAACATGAGATTTTGTTGTGATGTTTTTAGCTTATCAGCTATCATTAGTGTTAGTTTTTTTTTTTTTTTTTTTTTTGTTTTTTTTTTTTTTTAATGGAGTCTCGCTCTGTCGCCAGGCTAGAGTACAGTGGCACAATCTCAGATCATTGCAACCTCTGCCTCCCAGGTTCAAGTGATTCTCTTGCCTCAGCCTCCTGAGTAGCTGGGACTACAGGCACACGCCACCATGCCCAGCTAATTTTTGCATTTTTTGTAGAGACGAGGTTTCACCATGTTGGCCAGGATGGCCTCTACCTCTTGACCTCATGATCTGCCTGCCTCGATCTCCCAAAGTGCTGGGATTACAGGGGTGAGCCATCGCACCCGGCCAGTGTTAGTGTATTTTATGTGTGGTCCAAGACGTTCATCTTCTTCCAATGTGGCCCAGGGAAGCCAAAAGATTGGACACACCTGATCTAAAAAAATACACTCACAACATTGATGAATTTCACAAATATAATATTGATTTAAAGACACAAGATAGAACGGAACTCACAGGATGTGGTTCCATTTTTATGAAGTTCAAAATGGTGTCAATGTGTCGGTTGTGACTGCATTCATAAGTGGTAAAATTATTTAAAATTTTTCATTTAGGGTTTCCTGAAAGCAGAACATGAGTCAAAGGCTTATGGCAAATTGTTTATAAAAGAAGGGATCTTAGGAAGCGGGGAGAGTGAGAAAAAAAAAAAAAAAAAAAGGCAGACCAATGTAAGTGTGTATTTTCCAGGCCACTGATAAAGACAACAGGTCGTATTACACCAGGATCTCTGAGGACTGGACAGATGCCTTCCAGAATTAGGTCTGATGAACAGGAGGTTGGAGAATGTATCCATTAGCTCCCATTCACCATTGTGAGAGGGTTGTACTCTGGGATGATAACTCCCCTTCCTACATGTGGTGGTCTTGGAAATTTCTTGGAACAGATAAGCTGAGATTGCAAGCCAAGCACTTCAGGTGCAGCATTGTCAGCATTAACTGAGCTTACAGGTAACTGTCCAACAGAGCTGTGATTGCAATTAGAAGCGGACTGAGGAATTGTGATACACAGCCCAAAAATGTCTGCCATAAAAGGCAAGATTATGACTAATAGCAGACTCAGCATTGCTGGTTATCCTTAGCAAGGAGGGAAACATTGTAATGGAAAAGGTATAAACTATGGGCATGGAGGTGTTTTGGAGTGCTGTTGTAATACCTCTTGATTTTGAATTAAGCAAATATTGCTTTGTAACTTTTTAATTGGATTTATAGCAATTGGTTTATTATGACGTAACCCATAATAATAAAAGAGGGAACTAGATTAATGGTAATGGCCCTGAAGTCCAGGTATTTAGCCTCACTTCTATATTCAAATTATGTATTGCGTGGGTGGGGCATTCACGATTTTATTCAATGAGACATTTAAAAAGTAATACAAGAAGATAAACTCACAGTTCTGTTGAGTACTGAGAAAAAGAAAGATAACATGGAATACACTTAAGAGACTATATAGTTTTGGTGTTTTGTAATAATGGTCTGAATTAGTGCAGTGGCAGTGTGAATGCAAAGGAAATACTGATATAAAAGCTCTTAAGATCAGTTTGACTTGATGAAGAAATCAGTAGATATATTTGTGAAACTTAAAACTATCCTTTTTCTCAACTACAGAGAATTGATTATGCTGTTTTCTATGTGTGCCACAATATTCCCTACCTTAGACATACTTTGATTGTGGCTTTTATCTCACTGAGTTTGAGAGGAGAAATTATGAGTTTCTTAAATATATCAGTTGCATAATAATGTTCATTGAATTAATGACTGAATTAGTGCAATGGCTTAAATGAGACAAACCCAAGCTGGGTATTAACTTCATCAATGAGACCCTTTGCTAGTGCTAATACTGAGCTGTAGAGGGAATAGGGAAATAGACAGAATGGTGAGTAACAGAGATGAGATTTGTTTTCTAAGTTGCCTCTTCTGCAAAATAGCAAAGGTGTGCTTTTCCTTTACTCATTGGATCAGGCAGCTGTAAAGATAAGACCAATCTTCTTAGTTGGTATTTTGGCTTTTACATGGTTGGATAAGAAGAACAGACTCATTAACTTTTATTTTCTGCCATGAAAGTGGGCTTGCATGTGAATTTGTCTTCTCTTACTTCCTACTTAATCCAACCCTTCCTATAGGGGGAGCTAAGGGATTTCAGTAAATTAGATGTAATAAGTCCACTGTTGGCTGGATACAGCATCACTACTTTTATATTAAAAATATCATAACACTATCAATAAATGTTTGTTGAACAGATGTAAATGACTGGGATTTTTTTGTCACCTACCATGAGTGATTTAGTATATCGAGAAATACCCACAGGGTAGGATCAGTGATAATGGATATTAGGACCCTTGAGAGGCAGGCACCCTATGTCAGTCAGATAAGCTGCTAGTCCTGGGAGCACAGTTTCTGAGAAGTTACCCAAGATCAATGTCTCGAAACTAAAAAAAGGGAAAAAATACTTCTCAAAATCTATGCCAAGGAAAATTATTTCATAATCCGTATTTTGCTATTGTCATAGTGAATGGGGTAAGCAAATAGCAATACAGACAGCACGTGCTTTGTTCTAGCATTGCCAAAATTAGATCAGACTCTGGGATAAGATCACTAGCAACAGACATTAATTTTTCACACGGTATCTCTTTGGTTGCTTAAAATGGTACATAAAACTGTTTTACTCTCATCAGCATGGTCTACCTCTTCTTCCTTTTCCCTGCCTCACTCTCTTAATGACTCCTTGGCAATTTGAAGACAATAGGATAGTCAGCAGCAATTATTAATAGTAAACAAGATCACAGGGACTACCTGTCTGTGATAACACTTCCATCTTAACTTTCAGGAACTTCTGCTTTTTTTTTGTTTTTAAGTATCATGAACGTCTGATTCCAAAAAAGCTCCTGCTTATGGCCCATAAACCTCCGCCATAAAGTCAGAAAGAAATGCTATGCTCACTTCACAATAGGCAAAAACTACAGTTTTAACAAGCTAGCTGTTCACCTCTCCCCATCATACTTACATGATGCTTTTACCTTCTTTATTTGTGTACTCCCTAAGAATGTCATATCTGGGCTTTAAATACCTTAAATGACTCAAACTGTTGTGAAAACATTTAAAACTATTTGAAAACAGCAGGTTAGTTAGAAAAAGGAAATGGAATGTAAGAATAGAAAAGGGAGGGGATACAACTAGGAAAAATATACTTGTCACACCAGTCTTGTTTATACTAAAGACTCAACAGTGTTTTAATAGATGAAGCATAAAGAAACTAAAATTGCATGTATTAAATACACTTTATTAAAGTGAATAAACTATTCTGTGAAGAGCAATTGCTAAATTTTTGGATAATTTCATTCTTCATCATAGAAGTGATATTAAAACTTTAGTGATATAATTTTATAAATTTAATTGCTTATGATTTATCTCATTTTATGTTGAACTTTTTCCATAGAATTTTCTTCTGCTTTCTTTAAAATTTCTTCTTGACCAAAAGAATCATACATAAAATTGGGATTGGAGAGAAATGAATTGCAACTTTCATTGTGGTTTGCCTTTACAAGCAATAAAAGCCACTGTTTTTTCCTCCTTTAAATAAGGAAAATGAATTTGGCTTGATGGGAAAGATTTGTGGGTTGGGGAGGGTAAAGGAGAGGGAAGAAGGAACAATTTTTATTTTGTTTTTGGGGATGGAAACAAGGCAGATGCATTAGTATCATCAGTGATACGGTTTCCTCTGCTTTGCTTGCTGACATAGTGACTTCCTGTGATTGCCTTAAGGGCTGTGGAATGGAGCTGCTGGTGCCCTCCCTGACCTTCTGCTCTACCCACATGCCCAGGAAGGGCAAGGTGACTGACATTTCTCCTCTATAGAAACTTGCTGTCTGTACCCCCGATTTCTTCTTCTCTGCCCTTTAGTCCCTCGCTTCAAGGGAATGGCAAAAGATTGCTTTGAAGGTTAACTAGGATTTCACTTTGTGTACAAGAATGGAAAGGTGAAGCATATATAGAATGGGAGAACAAGATGTTTGCATACAAAAGCCACTGGTAAATCAGGATTGGTAGAATGGAGTCTGCAAAGAGAATAAAGAATGGATTGCAATTATCAACTGAGATCATGGAAAACATTTTTTAAAGTATAACTTTTTAGGAAGTATTAATGTCAATCTCTCAGGAAAAATTTTTATATGTAATATATGTGTAATTACTTCATATAGTGTGAAAGCTTTATACAAATGTCATTAATGTGAGATATTATGGTATGAGCAAGATTATATGAGATCATGGAGATATGGTAGAATATTTAAATGTTTCTCTTGATCTGCATAATTCACACTGTTTATAAACTAAGAAGTAAGATTAATTTACCATTTTAAATCCCTGTTTAGATTTCTATGTTGTCGTATATTTTAGTATCTATAAAAATATAGCAATCCTGGTTATTGTCCATTAGTCAACCATAGTGCATGTTAAAAGTCTGGAGTTATTTTTTGTTGCCTACCCATCTTCTCCAGCTGACCTTTCTCTTAAAACTAAAATATTCTATAGCTACTTCTTCTTCTCTATATATTTTTAGCAATCATCCTATTTCATGCATTGTCACATCACTTCAACTTTTTTTGTTTTTTGAGACAGAGTCTCAGTCTGTCATCCAGGCTGGAGTGCAGTGACATGATTTTGGCTGGAGTGCAGTGGCATGATTTCGGCTCACTACAACCTCCACCTCCTGGGTTCAAGCAATTCTCCTGGCTCAGTCTCCCAAGTAGCTGGGACTACAGGCGCCTGCCACCATGTCTGGCTATTTTTTTTTTTTTTTTTTTTTTTAGTAGAGACAGGGTTTCACTATGGTGTCCAGGCTGGTCTTGAACTCCTGGCCTCATGATGTACCTCTCTCTTCCTCCCAAAGAGCTAGAATTATAGGCATGAGCCACTGCCCCCGGCCCACACCTAAACTACTACAATGGTTCTTCAGTTTCTCTGTCTTCAGCATTTTGTACTCAAATCTGTATTTCTGAAAACGACTCAAAATTCTCAACACCCTTTCCATCATTCAAACTAAGTACATACAGACTTGCTTTATAGCTGAAGCACTAGGGCAGGAAATAGGAGGTACAACTTTTTAAAAGAATAAAGTAACATTATCTTTAAATGAAGATAATATGCTTGTACACTAAAAAATCAACTGAAGAATTATTAGCATTGGTAGAAATTTGTTAAAGTGGCCAGATACTAATTAAATTTGTCAAAACCCATGATTTCCTTGCCCTTCTGGCCCAAGGACAGATCTGCTTGTGCTTATGCACTCAGTGAAAATGGTTTCATTGCCTTCTGAATCTCACCAAATTCCTCATGAGACCCAGGCCAAGAGGTTGGGCAGACACCTTGACATATGTGATCACTATTCTTTTTCTTCTTTTAGCTAAGCATGTTTTCCTCAAATATAACCTGGTCTGCAGAGGTGCATCTCTGGCTTCAACATTACCATTGATAACTTCATCCCCAATTTTACTTTCTTGGAGCTGAAATGTCAAGCATCACCATTTGTGTGGAGGGGCTTTGCAGAGCTAAAAAACCCACTGGAGTTGTTTCACAGAACAACAAGAAAACCATCCCCCAACAATTATTGAAGAGTATTTCATTTGTGTAATAAGAGAGCAGAAAAAATATTCCAATTGAGGATTCTCTGGACACCCACAGTCTCTTGGCCCTGAAGAAACTGTTGACCTTTCTCTGGGATGGGGCATAACAAAAGACAAAAATTAAGTTCTGAGAATCAGAACTAAAAGTCAGAAATCCTCAAGTGGTTGACATCTTTGTGTCTCAGCTTTCTGACCTGTATCCTAAACATGATGTATATGAGACTCTTCATTTGCTGTCTACGAATGTGTAAATGTTATAATGTAAGAATGAAAGAGGGAGAGTTGTGAACTCCCTTGATTTTGCCTCTTGTTTGTTCTTTGAAGCCCAAGTGCCCACAGATACTCAAACGTACTTTCTTAGGATGCTTTGAAGATATGTGAGGAATCTCAGCATCATACTGTGCAGGATGAGGTTTTATTCCTTCTTCCCTCTTACTGGCTTTCTGGAGGTAAGTGTTTTGCCCACTCCTATCCTGAGACCTTGTCTCCTAATAATTAAAAAGAAAAAGAGTCTGGTAAAATGGAGAAGCTCTGAAGTGACTGTGCATCATAACTCACTGGAATTATGCTAGTGATAAGGTGGCCAGACTTATCAAGACATGAATTGTTGGCATTATTGCTGTGTCTTTCTGAGGCCAGATCAGCAAAGGTTGTTTCCTTCGATGCTTTTCTCCAACTTAAGAACTAAAGGACATCAAGTGTTAAGGGGAAAGTGGGTGGATGACTCATTATGAGCTTGAGCCAGTGGCTGAAAGAGGTTAGATTGTAGAGGAAGGTGGCAGATGAAGGGAGAGCAGGCAGGAAGGTTTTTCCGCAGTTCATCTGAGGTGGGGACTGATAGGCATTACTGAGAGCAGAACAATATGTTTATGCTGGTGCTCTTGTTATGTTAGAACAAGTTCTTCCTTTTGGTAACAGTTACACTTTTCTAGTTTTCCACTAATAAGGGTCTAATTAAGAGGATTTATTTGCAATTTGGGCTACTGGTCCTGATTACTTCCCTTTGCCTGCCTCCACTGATGCCCTTTACATCAGCAAAATGGGTGCCCTTTATTTCTGTATGCCTGGCAGGGAGGAGGAGGTAGTTTCTCTGTCCTGGGTCAGTTGATTCTTCCATACTCAGCTATCTCACAAGGAGAGATGTGCATCCTGGGGAAGCATTGTCCATGTATGCAACACCCTTGGTGTGAAAAATCTTGAAGGAGCACAATCAATTCTGAGGCTGCCCCCAAGACCTGACTAGAGTGAGGACAAAGTAATCTGGTTGCCTTAAACCTATTCAGGTTCAATGACTAAAGGAGATGGAAAGAGTTTAAAGGAGAGGCGATTAATAATAGTTATTTCAAATGCTTTCTTACAGCTGTCTTTTCTTTTCTTTTCTTTTTTTTTTTTTGAGACAGTGTCTCACTCTGTTGCCTCAGCTCACTGCAACCTCTGCCCCACAGGCTCAAGTGATCCTTCTGCCTCAGCCTCTTGAGTATCTGGGACCACAGGTGTGTGCCACCATGCTGGGCTAATTTTTGTATTTTTTGCAGAAATGGGGTTTCTCCATGTTGCCCAGGCTGGTCTCAAACTCCTGGACTCAAGTGATCTACTTCCCTTGGCCTCCAAAAGTATTGGGATTCAGTTGTCTTTTAAGAAAGGAAAATTTACTCTTCAAAACACATAGAAAATGTCAAGCTTTTTTGACACTTGAGCAGATACCCTATGGAAAGAATACTATCTTGTTTTCTCACTACAATTTCTAAGAAAGTGGTAGGAAAACTCCAGTGTTTTTTCAGACAGCCTCCAGAATGAGTTCTCAAGTGGTAGGTGAATAGTGAGAGAATCATAAGAGAATTCAAGTGTGAAGAATTACAGCATTATAATTCACATATCACATGTTGAATTTGTAGCTATTATTCTTTGAAATGATATTGGTTATTTGTTACCATGTTTTTCAACACCTTCTTTTAAAAAGTTATCAACCTTTCACACATAGATAGCTATATCAAGTACACCCTGCACAGTATAGCAAATAAAAGTTGCTAATTCTTCAGACAGCTAATTGGCAAACAATACTACATTATCATTTAGAGCAATCAGGTATAGATTTGACTAAAGTTATAGTTCAAGATGAATTTGGGAAACTGAGTAAATTGCCAGATCAATCAATTTTCTTGGGGTAAAACTTCTACAAATATCATTTTTGCTAACTCTGCAAAATACAAGAACTGAATTAAGATATTGTGAATAGCTCTCACTTTATTGGGCCACATTTATGTATGAAGGAAAGATTTTTCACTTGAATAAGATTTCTAATCTGGGCAAAATCTTAGTGTAAGTGTTTCTAACATAAAATTTCATCTTTTATAAACTTGCCACTTGTCAAAATGTTTGATAGGGTTAAACAAAGGGCAGAGAACATACTGATAATAAAAGAAGCAAATACAATTAAATAAATTTTAACAAGTTAAAATTAAACAGAAAAATTAATCAAATCTGATGACAATATGATGCCAACTTTTCTCAAAATACCAATACATTTATGTAATTCATAGATATAAGGTTTTCTTTTCAGTGTTGTAGTTGGGATATTGCAGTAAATGTAAGATCTAGTGGTGGTTGAGGGAAATAGAGGCAGTAGTTATATATATAGATACACACAAACACACACACACACACACACACACACACACAGAGTTAGAAGTATTCCTTGTTGAAAAACCCATTGTATTTTACTGCACTATTAAGGGAAATGGTCCAAACTTAGTGTGGTCTTGGCCTAGATTTGTAAGATAGTTAATATTGAGATATGTTCATATTTTAGTTTTGATGAATCAATTTAAAACAACTTAAAGATGACAGTATTGTCCTGGTTCTTCTGAGAATTGTATCCTCTCTGTTTGTGAATCTGTTACTTAAAAAAAAAAGAAAGCAATGCATTTAAAAATCAGTACTAATAAGTGGCAGTGGAGTCATGCTGTCTGGCAAAATAAAAAAGGGCAGCATTTTGGAAACGGACTTTTGTGGTTTGGGCTGTCTTTTAAGACTCACCGGAAGTTAATTAAAATGAGCTGGGTTTTTTTTTTTTTTTTTTCTTTTAAGTTTATTTTATCATCTTTGAGTTTACTCACTTAGTGGCAGATGCCAGAAAATTCCTCAATCCATGTTACTAATTGAAAAACAACTCTCAATCTGGGAGGAGAGCTCAGACATTCCAGATATCTCTTTCCAGTTGGATTAAAGGGTTTGCAATCTGAATATCTTAATTTGGAAGAAATGTGAGGAATTTCCATGTTCCCAATCTTAAAACCATGAACAAGAGGGTCGGCATGCCAAGCTTATTTCTCCAAATTCTTTTGGAGCTCAAAAGGTGTTGTCTGGACTAGAATGCCCATGGGTAATATCCAGGAGTTACACACACACACACACACACACACACACACACACACACACACACACACACATAATCTGAGTGTATCCTCATTTTAAAAACATGTATATTACTTCATATCCTGATTCCTTTAGGGAACTTCAGTTTGCTTTGATCAGTAATTCTAAGGGTCTATGCTATTTCTTCTGGCTAGTCAATCACTTAGACTTCTGCCCTTCAAAGATAACATTCCTGGCAGTGATTACTATCTCTGTGTGGGGGTATGTTGCCAGCAGTTATTTCACATTGTGCACCTTGAGTGTTTGTTTTGATATAGCTGCAGATGATATTTCCAGTTGTCATTTTTGTCTCAAGGTTAGCTAGACTTTTCTCAAAACAGAACAGCCTCTGTGTTGTAGCAGTGTACCCACGGCCTACAAACAGCGAGTTTCAGATATCTCTAATGCTTTTTTGAAGCGGTTTCTTTCTCCTTTCCTTTTCTTGTTTAGTAGTTCATGTCACATCATAGGGTGCATATTTGAATAATAAGACTGGTAATACACTGGGGATGCCTCTGAATAGTGCCTAATTTAGCAAAGCACTTGTTGTTCCACCCACCCCATAAGGCACAGCTAGGCTGTGTAGAGTGAGCCATTGAATTTCTACTCCAACTTCAGTGGCTTAGGCTGGCAGATAGAATAAAGTGAGTGTATGTAGGGGTGGGGTCCCTGGGGAATGTCTTAAGAAAATCAATAGAAGTCAGAGAAGAAGGTAAGAAGGGAGGTTTTCTTTCTTTCTTTTTTTGGGACGGAGTCTCGCTCTGTTGCCCAGGCTGGAGTGCAGTGGTGCGATCTTGGCTCACTGCAAGCTCCACCTCCTGGGTTCACGCCATTCTCCTGCCTCAGCCTCCTGAGTAGCTGGGACTACAGGCGCCCACCACCACACCCGGCTATTTTTTTTTTTTGTTGTTATTTTTTAGTAGAGACGGGGTTTCACCTTGTTAGCCAGGATGGTCTCGATCTCCTGACCCTGTGATCCGCCCGCCTTGGCCTCCCCAAGTGCTGGGATTACAGGAGTGAGCCACCGCGCCCAGCCGGTAGGGTGGTTTTCAAGGAAGATCATAGTAAAAACATGCTGTTCCAACTTTAAGAACTAAGAGAAAGAATTTCAACCAGGGGCGGTCAAGTCAAATATACTACTTAAGAAAGTTATAAAAATGGTGGTAACATGGAAACAGATTCCAGAATAAAAATCCTTTTGTGAACACTTGATTTGGATTTCTGAATTTAATCATTTTCAGCTGCAACAACAAATGCTTGAACCATGTAAGAAGCTTTGGCTTCCCATATTTTAACAAATTTTTTTCTCTACACATTAGTTTGTTGTTTTTTTTCCTTTCATTTCATGATGCTTTCATTCAACTGTTGGCATAATAATGGATTACAGTATAGTGAAGGAAAGAGTTGGGGTTTCAGATTAATACTTGAGTTTTCAATCCCTGCTTTTACAATTACTAACTGTACGACCTTGGGCAAATTGCATTAACTCGCCGAGTATCAGTTTGTCTATAAAATAGGATGAAAATGTATAAAACACCTACTACATGTTTTCTGCAACCTACAAGACAGGAGAAATTGTTGCTGTTTTATCATCATGATTACTGTTTTGAAAATTAGGCTAAGATAATATAAAAATAGTATTTAGTGGGATTTGCTAATAGATTAAAGAGAATTAAATAAAACCTAAGGGTCAATATGGAGCAAAGATGTGCGGCTCAAAATAAAATCAGTCTTGTTCAGTTTGACGTACATATCTCATTATATGCCATGTATTTTCACTCTCAAACTCATCTGTGTTCTGCATTAAATAATGAATTTCTTTGGAATGTGAGTGAAATTTTCCAGAAGTTATTAATTTAAAAGTAATTAATATGCAGATCAATTGCATGCTGTATCCTTTATTATTAGCTTCGAGGTCGTCTGAGTTCTGTATGGCCTTTTAGTTTTCTTGTGTGTGTATGTGTGTGTATGTGTGTGTTTGTGCCTGCCTACCTGGCGGTAATAGGGAGGAAATTGGTCATTTTGCATAAACTTATACTAGGATGTTAATTAACAAGAATATACAGCTTTAACACAGTTCTAAAAATATATTTTTATAAAAGTTCTTCACCAGCTGAAGAAGTAGAGCTTTATTTCTTATTCTGGGTATACATCCAAAATAATTGAAATTAGGCTCTTGAAGAGCTCGCTGCACTCCCTTATTTGTTACAGCATTATTCACAATAGCAAGATGTGAGAACAACCCAAGGGTTCATCAACAGATGCATGGATACAGAAAATGTGCTATACGTGTACAATGTGATATTATTCAGCTTTAAAAAGGAAGAAAATCCTGCCATTTATGGACAATGTGGATGAACCTGGAGGACATTATGCTAAGCAAAATAAGCCAGTACCAAAGGTCAAATACTGCATGATTCCACTTGTATGAGAGATCTTTATAGTCAACATCATAGAAGTAGTGAGGGCAATAGTGCTTGCCAGGGGCTGCTATGTTATTCATCAGCTATACGTTCTAGAGATCTGCTGTACAACATTGGACTTATAGTAAACAATACAGTATGGTGTATTTCAACATCTGTTAAGAGAGTAGATCTCATTTTAAGTGTTCTTATGACAAAAATAAACAAAAAACACAAAAATGAGACACAAAGAAACTATGGGGGCTGGGTGCAGTGACTCACACCTGCAATCCCAGAACTTTGGGAGGATGAAGGAGGTAGATTACCTTAGGTCAGGAGTTCGAGACCAGCCTGGCCAAATCTATCTCTACCAAAAATACAAAAAAGTTAGCTGGGCATGGTGGCGTGCATCTGTAGTCCCAGGTACTCAGGAGGCTGAGGCAGGAGAATAGCTTGAACCTAGGAGGTGGAGGCTGCAGTGAGCTGAGATCACACCACTGCACTCCAGCCTGGGTGACAGTGAGACTGTCTCAAAACAAACAAACAAAAACAGAAAAGAAACTATGGGAATTGCTGGATCTGTACAGCAATTAATAGTGGTAATCGTAACAAGAGTGTTTGCATATGTTTAAACTTATCAAAGTGTACACTTTAAATATGTGTACTTTTTATATTATCAGTTATGCATCAATAAAGCTGTTAAAAGTTTTAATTTATTTAAATTTGTGTTAACCTGTCACTTTGTGAGGGTCGTCTACTTTTTGTACAAAGTCACTGCAACCTACGTACTTAATTCTTTTGTACTGTTTTGAAATAAGCATACACTTGCAGACACATGTTTCTACAACATTCTTTGCTTTCCCAATAGGCAAGTTCAAACTCAGAAGGCAAAAGTCCAGCGGAAAGTACCAGAACTGAGGGAAAACTATTTGCCTAACCACCTACACCACTGAACACTTTCTTGGAATCTGCTGTGTGTTTAAGATGATATCCTACCCACATACGTAACCTTTACCTTTTTGCAAACCAAATCTGATTCTACAAGGAAAGCACACACAAAAAATATTATTCTCTCAAATTATATCAGATTTGTTTCCCCTCAAATTATCTCAGGCTAGTTTTAAAAATTGTAAACTCTCCCATATCAAGTGTCCAACCATCCACTGAATTTGGCTTTGCAACTTCAGTTTTAGAGAAGGTGGTAAAGTCTCTATTTTAAGGAGGAAAATTAAGGGTTACTAAGAGATATAGAAATAAAACTGAATTTTTTTTTTTTTTTTTTCTTTGTTTTACAGTGTTTCTGGAACTTTCCTTCTTTTCATTCCTCAATAGCTTTCCAGACTCTATCCTGAAGAGAATCTTCTTTTGTTAAAGTTGCCTTTGACCTGTGACTTGACTAAGCATGAGCTGTTTACAGTATATTGTGCTTGATCAGTCTATGAATTCAACCCAATTAACCATTTTCTCTGTGGAAATTGCTGCCATTGGCTCCCATGACATCACGCTTGTGTCCCTCTTTTAGTCTTTCTGACAACTTTTACCCAGTCTTATTACTCCCTCTTTTTACTTCACATATTGTTCAATTATTGCCTCTTCCCTAGGGTTCCATTCTAAACTGTTTTCTTTTTCATTTCCCTGGAAAATTCACTAAGCCATGAATAAAAGTATTAAGTGGACATTGATGAATGCAGACTTTCGGTCTCCAGCCCCATCTACCTGCCTGCCCTGGAAATACAAACATTTGAATGATTATTACATAAATAAATATATTTCTCACTTTTGCCACTGTTTTCCAAAACCACAGAAGCCATCTTTATTTCGGTCAGCCATTTTATCCTTGGCAACAAGCACAGTCCCTGGCACGTGGAAGGTTCTCAATAAATCATCTTAGATGTTGAAGGAGTGACCTCTTTTTGGCATCTCCTGATGCCCTCTAACTTTAATCAGTCACCATATCTTTTTGCTTCTATCAACTCACATATATTTCAAATCTGCTTTTTCACTATCATCCCCAGTGACATTCCTTGGAGGAGTCAGTATCTCCTGCCTACCATCAGCCTTGACTCCACCCACCAAACTATCAGTGTTCTTACTTTTTAGACAACAAATATGGTAGATGTACTCTCCTGTTCTTGAATATTTAATGGATCCCAAATTCCTCTAGTAACAAATCTAAATGCCTTAGTCCATTCTTCAGGGTTCTCAAACCCTAAACTGACTCCAACCTCTCTTTCCAATCCCATCTTTTCAATATATTCATCCTGTAATTCAGTAACTGCAGAAGTCTCAAGTGCCCTGAGCACTCCATATTCTTTTTTTCCTATGTTGGTTCCCTCTGCTCTTTTGAACTTCTTTGTCATATGTGTCTTGAACTCTAACACTTATGTGTATCTTATACTTTTAACTTATAAAATCCTATTTTTTGACAGATTATTACCCAGTAGTCCTTGGGTGCAACTGATGAATGATGAATAGCGTCATAACATGATGGTAAGTTCACATTCTCTGACTTTAGACTCCATCATCTTTTCTGCTAAGGGGACCCTGATTCCAGTTCCCAGCATATACTCACACTTTGCTCTTAATCATTTTTCATTGCCATCCCTCTCTGCTGACTGGATTCAGGTCACCTTTTCTGTATCACTGTGTTGACTCTGCTCAAACCATGGTCATAAAGAGATTTGTGGTAAATATCCTTTTATCACATGCATTGATCTTAGTAGTGAGTCAAAAACCAGGGTGACCTCATTTTCTTGTTTTTCTACTGTACCTTTAGTTATGGAGTGCATTTCTTGATTCATTTTTGGTATATCTCTCCACTCCTGAAAAAATTGTCACAGGTCTTCGAGAGGCTGAGTTGGAGGACAGCTCACATAGGTTGCTGTCTTTCACACACAAAATCAAGTCTTTTCATTTCTCCTAACCAAGGTCCTTGGTCTAGGTTTGTCACTCTGAGAGTCTCACTTGAGGATTGAGGCTGTGGGAACCAGCTGTGAGTTCCATCTCCAAACGTCGTTTTCCTATGGGTCTCACTGAATCCTCAGCCCAAAAAGCATTTCTACTAGGCTTCTTAGATAACTAGCTTATTAAAATGATTCACAAACTTAAGCCAAGAAATATAAAGCCTATATAGAAAAGGTACCTCAAAATTAATATACTACTAGGAAGGCTGAAGTGGGAGGATCACTTAAGGCCAGGAGTTCAAGGCTGCAGTATGTTATGATCATGCATGTGAATAGCCACTGCACTCCAGGCTGGACAGCATAGCAAGATCTTGTTGCTAACATAATAATAATAATAACTTATAAATGACCCAAGAACGATTATCTTTTGTAGTTTTAAAAATGAATTATATGTATTCTCTGACATTGTTTGATAAGAAAGTACTAATGGTCCCACAGCATCCTACAATGATAGATGATTTGTGAGGAGTTTATGTCAGATTAACTAGCGAGACAATTTATAAATGTGGCTACTAGCAAGGCAGATTCTGGATATCTTGAAAGACCAGGGGAAGAAAAAGAGATTTTCCCATATTCAGTGAGGTCATTTCTGCAGTTAGTGGTTTGGAGTGTGTCCCCTTAGCAGAGTTTAGCTGGATGGAATTTGAACTCACTCTAATATAATATGATGGAGTAAAATGTTTTGATCATCTGCCATTTACTGAGATAATAGTCTATTATCTATTTAGGCTTTCTTCAATTCATTTCTAAGTAGCAAAAAGGAAAACATCTGTAAGTTCATGGTGATTATAATGATGAAAGAGAAACTTTTGTTCAGAAATAGAGCTTTCCTTTAGGCTGAACCCCAAGAGAAATATTTTCTTTGCATCTTTATTACAAAGAAAAAAATGGCATAATATAGTGGATAACTATAGTGTACATATAAAGTGTATAATCTACATCTTTCCTCTAACAAGTATAAATGTAGTAATAGTCATATGGATGTGTTTATAATGTTTTTAAGGTAATCATGAAATTCAATTGAGTAAAACTCTATAAACAACAGAAATACAGTCTATGTGTGGTTCTGATGAATTAGCAAGAAGACTTAAATTTAAGATTTCTCAAATTCATGAAAGAGGTAGAGATTGTCGAAGGTGTTAGGGAATGTGTTTCCATAAAAGTTACATAGGAAACATAGGGACTTTGAGGATTATGCTTCTATAAGCAAATTTAGCAAAAGGATACCCTTAATTGCATAAAGATTACTGGAGACAATAAAATTACATACACATATCATGCTATCATGAAATCACAGGTGATCTGTAGGTAATTTATACTTTGTTAAACCCCAATAGATTTTTTTTCTCTGTATCATGTTGATTCATTATTTATATTAGATTGGTTATCTATATTAACGAAGTTAATCAAAGGGGCCGAGTTTGTCTTTGCAAGACATTTTTACATTCTAACTATCCTTCAAGATCCAACTCAGGTACCATCACTTCCTAAATTTTCTTTCCCCTCTTTGTTTGCATGTATAGTCTATTTTGCACAGCATACCTAACTTTATAATTTTATGCTTCAATTGTTTGAATCATGTGCACAGTTCTATTGTAGTTGAAAAATTATCCTAATATAATACAGTTCAATAACAGGAGACTTTTAACATATGCCTTACATAAAGATGGAGTTTAAGGCCAAGACTCATGTACTCTATCTGGAAATCTAGGCAGCACAAATTCACGCAAGACTGAATGAGCCTTACAGAATCAGGTCAAGGTGGTAGAGTTTTGGAGACATTGAATGTTTTTGTTTCAGCACTGCTCAAAAGGGCTCTGCATGAAAATATATCTGTAACTCTGTACAAAATCATGTCCATTGAAACTTTTCACTGTTGCAGGGACATAGGTTTTATCTAACATTATTCTATTATTGCTTTTTACTACAGTGCATAAACAGAATGTAATTTTGCTTGAGTCTATGTTTTCTACTAGTATATATTTCATATGATTTATTAGTTATTCAAAATACTCTGCTATAGTTTAATCATGAATCTTGATATTTCTCAACTTCCATAGTCCAGATTCAATACACACAATATTTCAATGGGGCATCACTGCTTCCATCAAGATTCTCCATCTCTGTCCTGGAATTTACCTTATCATTGAAATTACAGTTATGTGTAATGAACAAGCTAACTGCTCTAGCGTGGAAACATGAAACCTTATTTGTGATAATGAGATTTGACTTGTCTTCTTCCTCTCACTTTTAATAATATCATAATGTTGATGCATCTTAATGTAATTGGCATAAACAGTCTTAAGAAATGCTTTACTGCACCAGAAAACATAGATTAGAATTGAGATTATTATTGTTTTTCCAGACATTGACTTTTGGGGCCAGGCCAAATGGATTTCTGGTTCTTGGATTGTGCTAATCAATACAACTGTAGGTGTATGTTTTCTTTTTTTTTTTCTCTCTTTATTTTTTTTTTATTTTTTATTTTTTTATTATACTTTAAGTTCTAGGGTACATGTGCATAATGTGCAGGTTTGTTACATATGTATACTTGTGCCATGTTGGTGTGCTGCACCCATCAACTCGTCAGCACCCATCAATTCGTCATTTATATCAGGTATAACTCCCAATACAATCCCTCTCCCCTCCCTCCTCCCCATGATAGGCCTCGATGTGTGATGTTCCCCTTCCCGAGTCCAAGTGATGTCATTGTTCAGTTCCCACCTATGAGTGAGAACATGCGGTGTTTGGTTTTCTGTTCTTGTGATAGTTTGCTAAGAATGATGGTTTCCAGCTGCATCCATGTCCCTACAAAGGA
>NW_016809297.1:917868-923930 GCF_001698545.2 Rhinopithecus bieti | reverse complement strand
AAGAGACACAACAAAAAAAGAGAATTTTAGACCAATATCCCTGATGAACATCGATGCAAAAATCCTCAATAAAATACTGGCAAACTGGATTCAGCAGCACATCAAAAAGCTTATCCACCATGATCAAGTGGGCTTCATCCCTGGGATGCAAGGCTGGTTCAACATTCTCAAATCAATAAACGTATGTTTTCAAGATTAATTTTATGACCATTTTTTTTTTATCTCAATAGCAAGAACATTTTTCGTTCTGTTGTCTATTGGAACGAGTGAATTAGTTTGGTAGAACATTAGAGGGTAAAAACTATAAGAAGGCAAGTGAAAAAATTCCCTTTCCCCTACTTTTATCTTTTGCCCTTGCTTTATTCCTTTTCTTGTAGAAGCAGCAGGGGAAAGAGGAGAATCCCATTTTCCCTGCTCCTCCTATGTGTAGATAGTAGGAAATTAAGTGAAAAATAAATGTTTTACTTGACCTCTTATTGATTATCCATATTAGATGAAAAGAAATAGATAATGGGAGAGATTAATCTCTAAAAAATATTAATTCACAATAAATTTGGCTAAAATACCTTAACAAGTAACCAGTAACTGACCTGTATTTGACCAAAGCTATATCCTTGTTGTATATACTAGGACACCCATGGACACTATTTTTATGTGGAAGTATACTAATAATTGCTTAAGGTAGAACCTCATTTGGGAGGACAGATACCTAAAGCCTTCAGTGTCTTGGGAAACCTCTTGGGAAAGCTCTGAGATCAGTGGGCGGTAGCCCACGGCTTGTCTCTGTTTGGTCTAGTGCTTAAGTGAACTTGCTAACTAAAGCCTTCCTTCCTCCTGTGTAAGTGAGTGAAAAACCTGTCTCATTAGTTGCTCTCCTGGCTAAGCGAGTGAATCTGATGTGTATGAGTTGCATCCACTGGGTCTGAAGTTAAATGCTGAGGTTTACTACTTATTTTCTGAAGATCAGAGATCTTCAACTTCAGACTACTATGCATTTTGAGTTATTTGTAAATTTCTAGATATTTTTGAGGGTGCCCAGCTAGAGTGACATTTATTCCTGGATTTTATCATCTCACATACAGCACAGAGCATTATCTATAAATTATGCCCATATTATCCCTTTGTGGATATGTGTAATGTCATTTATAAAAAGAAATACTTCATTATACATTTGTTCTTAGTGGAGGTTCTGTTTTATACCTTAAGAACTTTGAAGAAATGTGTATGTGTATGAATTCATGTGTGTGTTTGATATCATTATGAGTATGCTTATGGTAATGAAGGAAAGAAAGAAAAGAATAAAAGTTAGGTGGGCATACAGATTAGTAAGCATCTTGAAAACAAATAAAATCACAGTAATAAACACATGGTTTAGAATGCATAATAATTATATTGATTTTCAATTTGTCAAATAATCTAGGCTATCATATTCCTAAAGTAGGCATGTTAATAATAGCATCATGCTGATTTAAAAGTGTATACAAATAATCCTTCACCAGACACATTCCTTCAATTAAACATCTGTTATACTAAATATATTAAATATATTAAATTTTTGGTATAGCACAGTGTGGAATTATTTGTAACTTACTCACATGTATAGTATAATATTGGTATTAGTGTGTTATAGATAGACTAGATCTTAGAAACCATCTAAACCTGGGATTTTAAATAGGTATTTTTTCTTGTGTTAATGCTTTTGAAATGGTAGTGGTTGTGTGGAATATTGTTTGAGAATTCTAGGTCTGCATATGGATTAGGAAAAAAGAATTCTATAATTGATTACTTATGTAGGCATGGACCCAGCATAGAGAATGTTGGCAAGTATATTAGGTGTTTTGACATCTCTAATCTATGTCAATATCCTGAATTTACAGAAAAAAAAGACAGGCATTTATGTAACACTTCAGAGATTGTGCAACTCATTCACATATGCTGGCATAGTTTCTTTTCAACAGTTCTGTAAAGTACGCAATATTTCGAACCCCTAGAAAAAAGACAGCTGCTTTTGTCCCTGGTTGGCAGTGATCATTTGTGGATCTTGGATCTGAATTCCAGAAGCTCCACAATACTATTCTCACAACAGCACATGCCAAAAGATGTCCCCACTAGTAGCCACTCATTCATATTGCTTCTGGCTACATTCAAATCTCAGGTGAGATTCATCTGACCAATGAAACCTGGATATTTGTCCTCCCACAACTGCAAAGGAGTCTAGGAAATGTACATTTCTTAGACCATGTTCTCCAGAAAGCAGAGCCTGAGGCAAGGATTAACATGTTGACACTTTCTTTGAGAAGTACAAATCCAGCAGTGAGGGTAAAGAAAATGAGCAGAGAAAGGTGCTATGATGCATTTCTGTGTTGGTTCCTGTGTTCAGGATGTGTATCCACTGGTCTGTCATACTTCTCCAGAGCAGTTAAAAAGAGGAACTGATTCAGGGTAATCTTTAGAAGGGAGAAAGGAGGAGAAATTTATCTGTGGAGCTTTATCCCATATACGTTTCCTATTTTACTAGATTGCCCTCACCATGGGCCAGTTCCCTCAGACTTTCAACTTGTATAATTCAGGTCACTGTTGAATCCCACTCCTGGTACTGTGGCATTTCCTCTAGGTCTGGAAATGTAGGGGAAACTTAGGGTGGATTGCTTCAACATCTGAGGGATGTGGAGCATGTGGGCCGGAGCTTCATCTCAGCCTTCACCCAGCCTGCAAGCCCAGCAGAGTGGTGGCACAGTTCAGAATGGGTGGCACCTTTAGAAGGAAGAAGGCAGTGGAGGGAATCTAAGGATACATATCACGTTTTTACCCTATAGAGACAGGTTTTTGGTTTCAATCTTAGGAAGGCTGTTTTCACAATGTAGAAAGCTACCATGACATAGGGAGGGTACTCAAAAGATGTTGGGCACACCCAGTGGCAGATGTGCATTACCACCTCCCGCACCTGATCACCCAACTAAAGCATGTGTCCCTTGTCCTTCCCTCCACAGCTCCCTAGGGCTTTTCTTCCTTAGAACTTACCAAAATCTAAGCTTCACTAAGGCAGTGTTACTTCTGTTTTGATCACCATTGTATACACAGGAGTGAATACAGTGCCTGGTACAATGTAATAAGTTTGGATAAATATTTGTCGATTGGATGAATGAATGAATGAATGAATACCAGATAGCAAATTATGAGCTAAACAATGGTATGGGTGGTTATCACAGGGATGAAGATAAAGAAAATAATCTTCACCCAACTTGGAAAAGTTTCACAGAAGAGGTGGGACCTGGGTTAGGCCTTGGCATATAGTTTTAACCAGAAAAGTAAAGAGAGTAGAGATACTCTAGGCAGAAAAGCCATGAAAGTAAAGATACATATGTGGAAATGGTCTTCATTTGTTCATAAGATGATGAAGAAACCAATGCTCTATCAAATTTCTGGCAAACATATTCATACATATATTTATCTATGGATTTCTGCTGATCTCTAATTATCTTCCTGACTGAGAGGTCTACAAAGCATTGTATTGGAAGCAGGCCTTAATTCTATCATGTCCAACCCTCTCCTGAGACACATTTTCCTTCAGTGACCTGGGAAGCTGAACTTTCTTAATTGGATTAGTGGCATTTTGCTGTTTCAAACTGAAACAGGATCTACTGCCCTATACTAGCTAGCACTTTATAATCTACATCTATTTTGTGGTCATTGTCGAAGTATCAGAGCTAACCCAGGGAGACAGGAAGTGGCATTAGAATTTTTTCTGTTTTAGCCCTGCTTAGAGATGTAGTCCAAGATAATAAAAACAGTGTGACCTTTCTAGATCAGAATACTTTTTTGCTGTAGAGCTGAGGTTCACAAAGAAAAGTCTAAAGGAACTTTTCAGTGATGTGGGGTGTATATCTCTTGGGCACTTAATATTGCAAAGGGCCTTAGATTCAACCCACTTGCCCTCGGCTATTTTTTTTTAATGAGAAAGTGAATCCTACAAACTTTAATCCCATTTACCGAAATATCATAGCAATCTGTACTTTATATCAAATAATTATATCTGAGGTAAGCTTAGGAAATTTAGCCATTTGTTGAGGGTTGTTTTTCCCATAACAAAGTCTCTAAATAGAATTATCAAGACTATCAGATGTTAATTTGTCAAGAGAAACAGAATAGCTAATAAGGATAATTAGATTTATATTGTAAATAGAGTATTATCATGAAGGCTTCCATGTCTCCTAAAGGAAGTATGACTGAAATATGAATGCAGGGAAGTCTTAATCAACCAAACTCTAGAGTCATTTTCTCTTCAATGTACGACAGAATCTTGCTCTGAGGCAGTGTTAGGGAGAATGCCACCCTGGCATTTTAGAACTCTGGTCTTCAGTTGTGACTTACCTCCTGAAGAAAAGCACCCTCATTCATTGAATAGACAGGGAAAGGTGGCTGCCTGGCTTTCCTGGCTTTTCTGGTTAAGAAGAGAGATGAGCATACAGCTTCTATCCCTGCCCAAGGGCGGACACCAGCCTGCTGGCAGAATTTCCAAAGATTCCAAGATTTCTCGGGGATGAGGCTTCCAGTGACTTTTCCCTCCAAGAGTAGACATTGATCACCTTGTAGCAGAAGCTCAGAATACCTAATGCTTTTTCTGCACTTCTAGGAATCTGAGAGCATTTGCTCTACACCTTGTATTCTATCTGATCATCTCTTGCTCTCTTCCACTCTAAATGTTTCTTCTTATAACATTAGCCTGGTAAATTATAATTATTTGAGAATTTGGTCTGAGGTACAATTTTTAATTGCTTTTGTGAAAACCAGTACCTGGTATTTGCATTGCAGGTAAGTTATTTCAATTTTAGGGCAGGGATTAAAAATTTTTTTCATCAATATTCAGCATCCCAAAGAAGACAGAAAGAGAAGGAGGGGTTTGCTAAAAGAATGAGATTAGAAAGAAAGCTGCTGACAGTAAGTTTTTTTCCTCAGGAAAAATCAGAAAACTTCCCTTGTTCTCCTTCCTTGGCCCTTAATTAACGTGACTACCCATGGGAAGAGCAGCTGTGTCAGCCACTTCCCTTTCCTGTCTTTTTCAATGAAAATGACCAGAAACTGAAAGAAGTTCACAGTGTGGCAACTGCGCAATCTCAATTAAATAGCCTTGAAGATCACAGGTTAATTGGTTGGATCCTTGATTATTGAAAAACTGATTTTCAAGACGGACAGCTTCCCCTTGCCACGTACTGGCTAACCCCACTAGTTCTCTCACTTTTCTCTTCCACATGACTGTTGGACTCCATGCTTCATGCTTCCTCCTCCTTCTCTATATTCTCCATTTAGTTACTTTAAAAAAAAGCTTTATATACATATAAAACTTTATATATATAATATTTTATATATATACATATATATACACACACACACTCAGTTTTGAAACTGTGAAACGAAACACCCATAATCCTATTGCCCAGAGATAAGCATCTTTAACATTTTCTTTGGCATTTGTTGTGCATATATATGTAGTTCGTTTTGTAAAGTTAGAATCATTCTGTATATTTTATAATAGTATAACTATTTCTCACATGAATATACACTTCTATAGTAAGATTTTGTATGACTATATGTTCTTCTATTGTATGAAAATTCCATTATTCGGTCTAATTTTGAGTATTTATGTTGTTTTGAAATCTTTTGCTGTCATAAAGAAGACTGAAATGAACGTTTTAGCATTTAATATTATATATATCTCTCTGAGAATTTCCTTAGGGTAAATTTCTCAAGGTAGAATTTTCAAATCAGATTATAGATATTCAAAGAGTCTCCAGAAAGCTATTATTTATTTATTTCCCATTTAATGCCAAATAAGTGTTGATTTTTCAACATAGCATTATGCCATACAATATTAAAGATGAAAGGCCTTATGTTTGATTCAACTTTTTAAAAATGGAAACTTTTATAAGGAAAAATTAAATTTCTTTAATTTGCATAAACGTTCTTGACTTCTTCAGTTTTAAAATTAATTTGGTCAATACTGCCATGACGTGAGTCTCTTTATGAAGTATTGACAAATTAAAATTAAGTACCTTTCCTTTTTT
>NW_016809297.1:914481-915917 GCF_001698545.2 Rhinopithecus bieti | reverse complement strand
TTTTTGAGACAGAGTTTTGCTCTTGTTGCCCAGGCTGGAGTGCAATGGTGTGATCTCAGCTCACCGTAACCTCCACCTCCTGGGTTCAAGAAATTCTCCTGCCTCAGCCTCCAGAGTAGCTGGGATTACAGGCATGCACCACCACACCCGGCTAATTTTTGTATTTTTAGTAGAGACAGGGTTTCTCCATGTTGGTCTCAAACTCCCGACCTTAGGTGATCCGCCTACCTTGGCCTCCGAAAGTGCCCGGGATTACAGGCGTGAGCCACCGTGCCCAGCCTACCTCTTTTTATTTTACCCATTTTATAAGGAAAATGATGTGGAGTTAATTTTTATTTTTTGACTAAACTTGAATTAACTTTATTCATTGACATTTAATATATGTATATATAAAATATACACTAGCCATTAACATAAAATATCAAGTTTTTATGTGTATGTGTGTTTATGTAAATTTTATCTTATTCCCTTTCAATTTTAACACATAATGCTAAATCTAACATAGTCAAATTTGTCAATAATTTCTTATACGATTTTGGCCATTTAGAAGTGTTTAGAAAGACCTTCCCCACCACAAGATCAGGTTGTTAATACTGAGCTACATTTTCTTCTGGTTTTCTATGATTTTGTTTTTTACAGTGCACTATTTAACCAACTTTGAAAGTTTTTTGGCAAATAGGATAATGTAGAGACAATATTTAATCCTCAGAGAGATAAGAATTACTCTTATAAGCTATATTTCCCTGTCTTGCCATGGGATACTCTCTTGATGTGGTAATTCATTAACTGAAATTTAATTTTGTATATTTGCTGAGAATAATCAGCTGAAGGGCTTCAGGATTCTAGTGGCAATGGGAAAGTTTGAAAGACAGTGGCCAGATAGTTACCTCTGGCCCCACCAGAATTCTTGTAGACTTGTACAAGGAGCTATGAACTCACGTTCTAGCAGGTAAAGGACAGATGATGGAACTACCAATATCCAGCACTGTTGGGGCCCAAGAGAAAGTAGCTTTCCCTAACTGTTGCTATTATTTCAACCACTACTCATACTTTAATACTACCATGTCCACCACTCAAAATTTATTGAGATCTTACAATGTTTAAGATTATACTAAGGACTTTATATACAATACATATGTGAAGATTACAAATATTTATTTATTTTAATTGTTTTTTCCTTTTTAAAAACAACTTTATTGGGGAAGTTGACAGATAATAAACTATAAAAAAAAAAAAGCATATATTTTAATACATTTTGATTTGTATATTCACATGAAGTCCTCACCATGATCAAGATAGTAGATGTTTCTATCACCCCTGAAAGTTTCCTTATTCCTGTTTATCATCCTTTCCTATCACCCACTCCTGTTCCTGGGTAACCACTGATCTGCTTCCTTTCTCCTCTCTCCTCTCCTCTCCTCTCCTCTCCTCTCCTC
>NW_016809297.1:905144-913161 GCF_001698545.2 Rhinopithecus bieti | reverse complement strand
TAATGATTAATGATGTTGAATATATTTTCAAGTCTTTATTTGCCATCCATATATCTTCTTTAGTGAAGTTTCTGTTCAAAATTTTTGCTTATCTTTTTTTTAAGTGGGCTGTTTCTTACTGAGTTTTCGGAGTTCTTTAGATGTTTTTGATACAAGTCCTTTATCAGATATGTGATGGCAAATATTTTCTCCCAGTCTGTGGCTTGTCTTTTCATGATGTTCAGTGTCTTTGAAGACTGAAAATTTAAAGTTTTATTAAATTCAGTTGATTAATTTTAATTTTACAGTGCATGGTTTTATGTTTTGTCTGAGAAATACTTGCCTACCCCATAATCACAGGGTTTCTTCCTTGTTTTTTTCTCTGAAAGTTTTAAGATTTTAGGTTTTTCACAAATGTTCCATTTTGTGTTAATTTTTATGTGTGGAGGTAGATATTGACTTGTCAATTACATTGGGCTTCTTTTTCCACATAGACGATGATGGTAATGGTAAATAATGATAGCTCTACTTCAATCTGGAGAGATTTTATTTTTGCCTTATTTCACTGGCTGGAACCTCTTAGACAGCGTTTAATAGAATTGGTGCGAATGAGCATTTTTGTCTTATTCCTGATGTAGGGGTAAAATAATATTTAGTCTTTCACCATTAAGAATGATGTAAGAGCTTTCGGCTGGAACTGCCATCTTTCAGTCATTTGCCAAAATGACAAACACAAAGGGAAAGAGGAGAGGCACCCGATACACGTTTTCTGGCCTTTTAGGAAACATGGAGTTGTTCCTTTGGCCACGTATATGCAAATCTGTAAGAAAGGTGATATTGTAGACATCAAAGGAATGGAATGCCCCACAAGCGTGACCATGGCTAGACTGGGAGAGTGTACAGTGCTCCCCAGCATGCTGTTGGCATTGTTGTGAACAAACAAGGTAAGGGCAAGATTCTTGCCAAGAGAATTAAGGTGTGCATTGAGCACATTAAGCACTCTATAAGAGCTAAGATAGCTTCCTGAAACGTGTGAAGGAAAATGATCAGAAAAACAAAGAAGCCAAAGAGAAAGGTACCTGGGTTCAAATGAAGCTTCAGCCTGCTCCACCCAGAAAAGCACACTTAGTGGGAGTCAGTGGGAAGGAGCTTGAGCTGCTGGAACCTATTCCCTGTGAATTCATGGCATATTAAGTGTTAAAAAAAATAAAAGACCTCTGGACTGTGAAAACATTTCTCTTCATTGAGTAGAAGTGTGGTATCCTCTCCCCCAAAGCAATATTTAAAGCAAATTTTAATTGTGTCCTAATTCATTATGTAATGTCTTTACTATTCAAATGTAATGTATTTCTTGCTGAAAGATGTGAGGTAGCTTATTGTGCAACAAATTACTCAGTTGGTTAGAAAATTGCCAGGTATTATGTATGAAATATTTGTACTGGTTTGAAGATAGTCCCTCTAAATCATCAAGGAAGAAATAAAATAATTTACAAAAAAAAAAAAAGAATGATGTATGCTATGTGATTTTATAGGTGTCCTTTATCTGGCTGAAGAATTCCCTTTTATTCTTAGTTTACTGAGAGGTTTTATTTTTTGTTTTAAATTAGAAATGAATGTTGGATTTTGTTGAATACTTTTGTAATTTTTCTTTCAAGATCTATTAATATCATGAATACCTTTGACTGATTTTTGAATATTAAAGTAAACTTTTTTTTCTAGGATAAGCCTTATCTAGTCATGCGATACTTACACATTGTTGGATTCGATTTGCTCACATTTTGTTATGCTTTGGGATATTGCCTACAGGTTTTTGTTTTGGGGTTTTTCACATGCACAACAACGCCCTCCATATTCCAACTTTATAAAGAGCATATTTGAGTTGTGTCTTAGAGAAGTTAAGTAAATTGTACAAAGCTTAAAATCTGAATGTGTAACCCTTATTCTATGTTGCATGTTAATAATAAAAAGTAAATTTGAAATAATATGCTTACGTGAAAGGCAGCAAATACCTAATGATCAGCAAGATGACTACAACTTTTAATATCCTACACAGCTCTGAAGCACTGTGTCCCAGTGTTCCTTGTAGGAATCTGTCTGCTTTTCAATTCTACTTTTGTCAGGTTCTAATTGGAACTGTTATCTAGTGGAGCTACATACTTTTTGGGGAATAAAAAATTATTTTGAGGTTTTCTTTAAGATTTTGTACCACATTTGTTATGTTAATATTAGACTATTGTGAATGGTAAACTGTAAGCAATGGTTTTTCTGTGGTTTTCCTGTTGTCTAAAATGTGAGTATTAGCCGTAAGTGGAGCCTGCAACTAGTCCATTTGCTTTTTCAACCTATGTTGGGAGTTCCTCCTACCAAATATTATTGGAGAAGTAAAGAGAGTGACTGAAAGGAAGATCATGACTGAAAGTTTAATCTACTCTGATAATTGGGCCCAGACACATAAGTAGCTGTAAGAATCGGGGCAAGGCATGTAAATTGTGGGGTTCTCAATTTCTTTGTCTGTAAAACAGAGAAAATAATCCTTACCTCATTAAATTGTTTTGAGGAAAAGATGATATTTTAAAAATATAAACTATGGAAAAATCCTTTTGAGATTTTGAAACACTATAGAAAACATGAGGAACTAACTTAAGCTTACCACGAGAAGAATGTGGCTGTCTGCTCTTAGTGTAGTAGGTTGATTTACTCCTAGTGGAGAAGACATTAATTCAGACTTCTGGATATGGCTCTATGTTTACACACTTACACTTTTATTATACACGATGTAACAGAAAGCATGAGAATATATTGCTAAACATTAGTTTCTTTTGTCTTCTAGAGGGAGTTTCAGCTTCTGAGAAATAGGAGAAAGAATGATATTTAAATCTGAGCCCCAATATATAAAACGCAGAGTTGCATGAAGTGAATTCCAAATCCTTCTTAACTTGATCAAGTTTCCCCTTCGATTAGCAGAAAGTATACCCATAGCATAAACATTGTTCTTATTCTAAAATTTATATTAAAATATTTCATTCAAAGATGTATTAGTATAATCTTAGAAAAGGATAATTTAATAATTCAGTTAATGGCCAAAATTTTAGAGAAAAGAGACTGATAAAATACACAATGGAGGAAAAGTTGCCTAGTAACTTTAAGTCTTTAGAACCCAAATTTATTAATATAATTCTTTCCAAGAAACAATTGTTTTGATATGTATCGTTGATAATAAAATAGTTCTATACAAATGTAATATTTTGACTACATATCATTAACCTCATTCCAGTCCTACGATGTGGTGATAAACCATGTGCCACTGCTACTAACACTTATTTTCTACTTTTAATATTAGCAATAGCATTCTAGTTAAACTGTCTCTGGAAGATTATTGATTTTCGTAGGTAGTTCAGGTCTTTATACTCCAGGTTCAGGATTTGATATCAACCAAAGTATTGATCCATTACTTTGAAATTAACCATGCCACTAACTACTATTGCATGTCGTTAAATTGTGAACATTTTGTCTATGTTGCATGTTCTTTTAATGTTTTAGTCTTAATATGTCACACTTTTTCAAAATAAGCTTCCTGGCAGTAGTAGGCCACAGAGCTGAGTAATAAAATTTGAAGTTTAAATCTGAATGTATTTTATTTACTATCATTCTGCATTGATTTTGTGTGTCTATTTCTCTGTCTATGGCCTCAGATTGGCTATTGTTTTCTGTAAGCTATTATCTACATCCACAGTATACTGCTGATGATTGCATTTGCATGGATTGTGTCACTTTCATCATTCATTGGTAAAAACCAGAACAGGAGCTCAATAACTACAGTTTTATTTCTTCATTACTTTATGTTATTTTGGTATAAAGGCAGGACTTCTATCATTATCTAGTGACAATCATGAATTACCCTTTCTACAAGGAGAGGCTCAGAATAAATTCAAGATGGAAACATCAACACAATCAATTGAAATATTGAAACCGTTGAAGAACCAGATAATAAACATTATTGTTCTGCTAACATTTCTAGGATATAATACTTGTAGTTCTTAGGAAGCAATATAGTATAGTAAAAGAAAATGTAGGATTTTGCATCCAACAAGTTTGAATTTAAATGTAAGCTTGCGGTGTAACTAGTTTGGAGACAATGGGCAGGTCACAGCTTTTTAAATTATAAATGGTGGGTAACAATGCCTACCATGCATACCTGTTGTGAGGGGTCTAGATACTGTATGTAAATTTCTGAACATAGTGACTGGTACATAATAGGCTCTCAAAGCACTTAAACTACTCTTCTTGAAACCAGCCAGGTCCCGCCAAAACCATGGTTTTGCCTCTTTGTAGCTTTGTGACTTTAATCAAGTTCCTTAATCTCTCCAATCCTTTGCCTTCCATGAAGGAAAAAAAATGATAGTCCTCACTTGAATCCCTTTCCCCTACAACTACATTGCCAAACCCCAAATCAATTATCTACAGTGTATGATTTTTTTCTTCTAAAAACTGAAAATATTAGCATGGTTTTCTGGAAGATCCTTCCCAAATTGAATTATTGCCAAGACCCAGCTGGGCTAACTAGTACAGAGATGAGTTGATTGAGTTGTTCATACTTAAAGGTAATCAGTCATTCAAACCCTGGAATGTAATTCCCAGAAAAGAGTGAGGCCCGCTTTCTATCTGACAGTTACACTTTTCTAACGTGCTATTTTGTGTTTCTCACCACATGTGGCAAAAGTGGTAGTGGAAACATGGAAAGCAAGCAGTGCAGTTTCTGGTAAGAAGACAAAGCTCAACTTGTCGTTTTCCCCTAGATTTTCTAATTGTAATGCATGGTAGTCATTTTATTTCAGAACAGTTCATTTGCAATTTTCCTTATTCTCTCTTCTAGTAATCTCAAGCCTGGTTAGCATATCCTTCAAATCTTTATCTAGATTTATGGTTTGTGTCAGTCACATGCCTTATAACTATTTGACGAGAGATTTAAGATTCATTTATTTGGAGACGAAAAGGATGCAATGATGAATGATATTTAGAAGGGGAAATGGACACTGCTCTGCAAACAGAGTGTGACATGAAGACACATTTTCAGTGATTTACCACACATGAAAAAGCATTAGATTCCATTCCTATTCTACTGAACATTCATCTTCTATTCCTTGAGCTTATACTTTTCTCAACTGAAACTTTGGAGGAAGGAGAAAGGCAGTTAGTTAATGTTTTCTGAGAGCCTATGATATGCAGCAGTCAGGGACACTTTGTCTAGGCTCTCTAATTTAGAACCACCACCCACTTTGTAACATAGATGACATTTACCCTGCTTGTCAGATGAGGCAGGATGGTTAAGAGAAGTTACCAGTGTGCCTGTGGTCAGTCACTATTAAGACACAGACCTGAGCTTTGTGCCCTCCCTACTGTTCTTGTACTATATGCTGCTTTCTAACGTGCTATGCTTAGATATTTAGTTTTTGGTAAAGTTCAAGTCCTGGTTTTAGGTGGACCAAAATAAGTGAAACTATTTCTTTAACCTATTTCCTTTGATGCTAGCCTAACCTATATATCAGTGAGCATGAAGTTGTTAAACCATAAAACCTCAGGCAGTCAACTCAAAGGCCATTATTAGGTAGATCAGATTAAAAATTCATGGGAAATATCCCAGAATTTGAAGACTTTTGCACATGGAAGTAAAATGTTAGAAATGTCCCTTTCCCAGAAAAGCCCAAATAGGAAATAATTTTCTCACTGATATATCTTGGGGCATTTTGGGAAAACAGAGTTATGAATTGCAATGCTATATGAATTAAGAATTACTATTTTTAAGGTAAAACAGACAGCAGGCATTTTGAAAAAATGTAAGCAAAAGAAAGCACTCTCTTTAGGAATGCTGCTGAGCAAGATCTTGTACTTTTTTCAGCAGTAACCGATGAGAACAGATTTTTCTGGATTTCTCTGGAGTCATAATTAAGAGCCTTGCATTAAGGAAGTGATCGTTCTGATGTGGTCTCATGGAGGAACATGAACATCATAGAATGTACCAGTTTAGGTGAAGACAGAATTAGAAAGCAAGAACCAAGAAACATCAGAAAGAATCAGAGTGAGAGAATTCTCTCAGTCAAACCAGTTTCACTGCTTCTCTGTGAAGAGTTTAAAAGTTAATATCATGACTCCACTAATCTTAATTTTTTGTATACATATTTGTGTCTACATAAACAGTACAAGAAAAATTATCCAGCTCTCAAACTATATTGCAACTCCTGCTTTTTATTACCTTTATATATGACTTTAAATTAAAGAACTCCTTTCAAATATACTCAGATATTTGGGTCAGGAGGACCTCTATTCATCATCACAGGTAAAATTTGGTTGTCCCTAGCAACCAGGTAATAAATGGTACTTGTAATGGAGTATTGCTAGAAGGAGGCTTGGTCAGCTTGGCTAGACATTCCTAGATATCAGACTATGGCTAGCTAACACCAGAAAATACTTGGATCATTAATATCTGTGAGCCTGAGCCACTCAACTTTTAAGAATAAATGAAACTTCCTGTGTCTCTGTTGGAGAGCATTCTCTGATCATGGAAATGTGGTAGGTCCAAGAAGTGCAGACCAGGAATCTGGGAAAGTCAAAACCTTAGGAGTGACCCTCAACCAGTGAGGGATGAGATCTGGTGGATAAACACTCTAGCTTTCTTGCCATTGCTGGTACAGTACTGAAGAATGTTCTGTACAGCTTCTTAGAGAATCTCAGTGAGATTGAGCCTACATTCCCATAGTGGTGATTTGCTGATTAACAATATAAATATTAGCTATATTCACTTCCTTCCTTCTTTGTTGTACTTCCTTATTCTTTCACTGTTCTTCCTGGGATCGCTGCCCAGATAAACCATTTGCATTTGGATTATTGTCTCAGAGTCTGCTGACTCAAACTAAGAAAACCACCTGATTTTTTCTACCTAATATACAGAAATATACTTAACTTATCCAAGTTAAAGTAGATTTAAAAACACTTTTGAGCACATAGTAGGTATATGTATTTATGGGATACCTGAGATGTTTTGGTAACAGGTGTGCAATGTGAAATAAAGTAGATTTTAAGAGATTGTGTAAAGAGTTCTTGCCATGTTTTGTCTCCAGTGAGACTAGTATTTTAGGGAGTGAAATGGAATTGGGGAAAATATCTTGGAAAGATGGTGGTGGTTATAGGACTTGATGGCTATTGACCAGGAGAGTCTAATTTTCAATAACATCCTAAGGTGGGCACGCCTATGGCACTTACTGTATGCTGGTGCTGTACTGTGTTCTTGCTGTGTGTATGATAGTGTGTGAGTGTGTGTGTGTGTGTATGTGTGAGATATGATGATGTGCTATGTTTGGACTATGTTTCTGGTCCAGAAAATTTGAGAAAAGCTTAGCACAATGATGCCAGGAGAGTTTTATCAGGCAGTTGACATCAAAATGTGCCCTTAATGTTTATATTACACACAGTAAGCATTTAGATGACACTTTAAGGTTCACATTGAAATTGAGGCCAGAATATTTGAAATTAAAATTCATAAGACCTTCCTCTTTTAAGATTCTTATGTGTTCATTTTCAAAAGAGACCTTTAATTTTACTTCAAGCAGGTACAGTGATTTAACTTAAAAGCTGGGATAACCAGTGGTTAATAGGTTTTAGGAATTGCTTAAATATTTTTTACTGTGAATCCATCTGCGTTAGAAATGTTTGCTCTAATAACTCTTTTCTTAAAGAGAAAAGAAAGCATTTGGAAAATTTAGGTGGTCTGAAGAACTTCTGGAAATAAGTAGTTACTGATACAGGTTGAAACCACATTTCCAAGCAAACTATTATAACGATTTGGCAATTGACCAGAAAGTAGGGAACCTCTGGTTCATTCTAATTCTTCTATTTCCTGGAATTTCAAGACTCATTACTTCTAATTCCACTCCAGGAAGCAGAATGATATTTTTAAGCTATCAAAAATCCAAATTACCATGAAGACTCCCATTTTAAAAAGTTCAATTCCTTTCTCTAAACTAAGGAATCTGTTTCTTCATTT
>NW_016809297.1:901257-904837 GCF_001698545.2 Rhinopithecus bieti | reverse complement strand
GAAATATACTTAACTTATCCAAGTTAAAGTAGATTTAAAAACACTTTTGAGCACATAGTAGGTATATGTATTTATGGGATACCTGAGATGTTTTGGTAACAGGTGTGCAATGTGAAATAAAGTAGATTTTTAAGAGATTGTGTAAAGAGTTCTTGCCATGTTTTGTCTCCAGTGAGACTAGTATTTTAGGGAGTGAAATGGAATTGGGGAAAATATCTTGGAAAGATGGTGGTGGTTATAGGACTTGATGGCTATTGACCAGGAGAGTCTAATTTTCAATAACATCCTAAGGTGGGCACGCCTATGGCACTTACTGTATGCTGGTGCTGTACTGTGTTCTTGCTGTGTGTATGATAGTGTGTGAGTGTGTGTGTGTGTGTATGTGTGAGATATGATGATGTGCTATGTTTGGACTATGTTTCTGGTCCAGAAAATTTGAGAAAAGCTTAGCACAATGATGCCAGGAGAGTTTTATCAGGCAGTTGACATCAAAATGTGCCCTTAATGTTTATATTACACACAGTAAGCATTTAGATGACACTTTAAGGTTCACATTGAAATTGAGGCCAGAATATTTGAAATTAAAATTCATAAGACCTTCCTCTTTTAAGATTCTTATGTGTTCATTTTCAAAAGAGACCTTTAATTTTACTTCAAGCAGGTACAGTGATTTAACTTAAAAAGCTGGGATAACCAGTGGTTAATAGGTTTTTAGGAATTGCTTAAATATTTTTTACTGTGAATCCATCTGCGTTAGAAATGTTTGCTCTAATAACTCTTTTCTTAAAGAGAAAAAGAAAGCATTTGGAAAAATTTAGGTGGTCTGAAGAACTTCTGGAAATAAGTAGTTACTGATACAGGTTGAAACCACATTTCCAAGCAAACTATTATAACGATTTGGCAATTGACCAGAAAGTAGGGAACCTCTGGTTCATTCTAATTCTTCTATTTCCTGGAATTTCAAGACTCATTACTTCTAATTCCACTCCAGGAAGCAGAATGATATTTTAAGCTATCAAAATCCAAATTACCATGAAGACTCCCATTTTAAAAGTTCAATTCCTTTCTCTAAACTAAGGAATCTGTTTCTTCATTTTTTTTTTTCCACTAAAATAAATTTTGGTCATTCCTTCTGATTTTACTGGTAAATAACTAGCTTATGAAGTTTGCACAATTTCATACAAACTAAATTTAACAGCAGTAACATAAAAAGTTATTTTTCCTACTTACATAAACAGTTGTAGTAATATTCGTACATGATGTTGATCATAAGAGATAAGAACTAAAAAAACTAAAACTAACTGGAACAAAAGATTTGATTAGAAATGACAGTTGTTTGAGAGTTTATTTTTGTAGGACAAAAGCTAGCATTTAATTGTTTATGTTACAGTTAGGGAGTTTACATTATGGAGGTATTCATATCTCCATTTCTTTCGTTGTGCTGTGACACACTTCCTGGATATTTCAAACCACTCTGTTTTGCAAGACTACTTTGCATTCTGAAGAGGTTTCCTGCTTAATTTAGTTTCATCAACTGATTGCCATGGAAACTCTTGATATCCTTTCCTCTTCCTGGAATGAGACATTGGCTCTGTTTCAAATAGAACTTTTGGCACAGAAAACAGATTATGTTTTGTAGAGCAAAATGTGCTGTCAATAAAAAAGAGTCCTTCAGAGTGATCTACTGGATGGACAGGAGCCACAAATACACACATCACTACTGAACAGTAAGGTATTCTAACAATTAAAACCAGGTAGCAGCATAGTTCAAATCAAAACAAAGTGATGCCTGACCGACTTTTTAATTTTATTGAGAAGTAAGTTGAAATCAATGCTTTATTGCATGCCAACTGAGCAAAATCAAAACAACTGATGATATATTACCCTAAAGTGTTATGAGAGTGAATCAATCTGCATTTCTCAAGGGCATCTCAAATCAGATTAATTTGGAGAAGGTGAACAGTTGTACTGCAAAAATAGTTTCTATAATTAGCTATAACACAAAGATCTACCATTTTTCTTGCATGGATTTTATTTTAAAAGTACATTTTTCAAGCAATAGCGACTGTATTAAATACATTAGGTCAATCCTGTTAAGTTCTCCACCTCGAAATGAGGATCATATTCTGAGTTTATTATACTCATATTTAACAATTTTTAAATATGGAGTTTGGAAAGTTAGAGTCAGTTACAATCATGAAAAAGAGAAGAAGGATTATGTTTACAGTGTATTTACTACATTACTTTGTGTATGGATTGCTGAGAAAAAAACTTCAATTGCATGGCTATATGTGCATGTGTGTTTACAACTGTTGTGGATGACCGTGTATGTGTTTATGTATTGCATACAGACAGGTAGTTGTCAGAAGTACAGATTAATAGAAAAAGAAGTAGGTATATATAGTGGGAGAAAGAGGAAATTCCTTTCTGATGATTCTCTAAATTCAAGTATATGAGAGCGTCTTTAAAGTTAGAGTATCTTGTGTTAATATGTTATTTTTCATAATATTCAGATTTTGTATATCCTTTGAAAAAAATGAGTGAATGACAGCTATCTCCACACAAACTTGTAGAGAGCTCTGTTTTCCTAAGGCATTAAAAGTGAGAAGAGACAAAATTTTGCTCCTTGTAAACCTTGAATTTAGCAGCAGACACATAATGGTTTCTTTTGATGGCTTGAAGTTTGTCTATATAAAATCATTGGTTATGATTTTGTTTTTTCTGATTGTGGTGATAGGCACACATTATTTTCTTTTCCCACAATCAATTTACATCAAGAAAATGTGTTGCCCTACAAAGTTTATTTACAGTGAAAATTCACGTGCATGGAGAGTACTTCCTAAAAGGAATGCATATTTAGTAAATCTAGAAAAAAATAATTTTATAAATTATAAATATTATAAGTAAGAGATTTTAAAACTAAGTTTATTATTTTGGGGTCCACTTTGATGATCTAAATTAGAAAAGTATATGGTACCTTCAAATTACAGTAACTTCAAATGAGCCTTAGCTGATTTGTCAAAATGTATTATAGCAACTCTGTTTTAATATCTCACCATAACAGAGCAGTAAAGCTCTGGTCGTCACAGTATGTTGCTCACTTTCAGTGTGATTTACTCTTAGCAATCTGTGCATAAATAAAGCATAGTTTCACGATGTCTGCTTTTTGTTGTTGTTGTTAAAACAAATGCCTTAGTGTCTATTACACTCGTATCTTTTCCTGGACTAGTTTCTCCAAATACATTTTTTTTTAATCCTGCACGGACAATTGGAGTGCATTGCATGATGGAAATCTCTGACCTAATTCTGCAGTCATGAGAGGTTTGGAGAACAGTGATTAAGACCTAAACATGGACCTGTATGTTTCAGTGAAGTATCTTAACTTTATCAGCCCCTTAACCAAAGTGGAGTTATTTTTACTTGCTTTCTTTTTTGGATCTTTGCATATGCTAACATCTTTCTCTTTCTTTTCTTTTCCTTCCTTCCTTCCCTTCTTTCTTTCTTTCTTTCTTTCTTTCTTTCTTTCTTTCTTTCTTTCTTTCTTTCTTTCTTTCTTTCTTTCTTTCTTTCTTTCTTTCTT